>NW_027599221.1:0-29631 GCF_964194155.1 Cetorhinus maximus | reverse complement strand
GCTCTATTTCACATCTGGCTCTATTCCACACGAACTCTGGCAGCATCTGTGGAAAGAGAGCAACAGAATTAACATTTCCGGTCAAATATGACTCCTCTTCAGGACCCAGATTTCAGACCTCCAGCATCTGCAGTATTTTGTTTATCCTCCCAGCATCCACCCTGTCAAACCCCCTCAGAATCTTATGTTTCACTAAGATCACCTATCATTCTTCCAAACTCCAATGTGTATAGGCCTAACCTGCTCAATCTTTCCTCATAAAACAACCCCTTCATCCCAGGGATCAGCCTAGTGGACATTCTCTGAATTGCTCCCAATGCAAGCATGTCCCTCCTTAAATGAGGAGGCCGAAACTGTGCACAGTCCTCCAAATGAGGTCTCACCAATACGCTGTGTAGTTTTAGCAGTAGTGGTTCCTTACTTCATCTCCCTTGCAATAAAGGCCAACATTCCATTTGTCTTCCTGATTACTTGCTGTTCCTGCACACTAACTTTTTTGTGCTTCATGTGCAGGGACACCCAGATCCCTCTGTACTGCTGCATTCTGTAGTCTCTCTCTATTTAAATAATATTCTGTTTTTTGCTTTTCCTGTCAGTGGTCAGCCTCACATTTTCCCATATTATACTCCACTTGCCAAATTTCTGCCTGCTCACTTAACCTATCGGTATCCCTCTGCAGACCCTTTGTACCCTCCTCACAACTCGCTTTCCTACCTATCTTTGTAGCCAAATTTGTTGCTGATAGAATATAGTTGGTCTCTTCATCAGGTGTCATGGACGCTTTAAAAGGTGTTTTTCAAAGTAGCTGTGAACTGTGTATTTGTGTGAGTGTGCATCTTTTACCCTCGGAGTGATTAATTCAATGTAAAAATAACCCAGCAGCAAAGCCTTTTTACTTAAAAAGTTAGTTTATTTCACTCTACTGCTCTGAAGTTATTTAAAAGGTCAAGTTACAAACAGAGATTAGTTAAAAATGAAGATAAAATGATACTTAAACGTAAATCGAGATTAGTCCATATTCGGCGTAGGCCTGGTTTGTTAAAAGTAGAGGTGCTGTGTTGTCTGAAGTGAAGGTCTTGAGGTTGCAGAGTTGTCTCTGCAGCTGCGATGGCTTCCACTGTTGAATTGCCAGAGGTTGCTTTAACAGCTTAATAAGTGGAACCAGGTGGGGGAGAGAGGGGTTCCTTTAGTTCTCTTTCAAGGAACTGCAGTGTGGCCCTTTTTTTAGCCTAGCTGATTCCAGCAGTTTGGCTGTTCTTATTGGTCACACTCTCCCCGCGTTGAAGCTCTTGTCTGCTTCTCTGATGATGTTTTTTGTCTTTGAGCTTCGTGCCCTTTTCAGTGCCTTTTGCTGGAGCTAAGCTGGCTGCTGCTATGATATGACTTGTACAAAATGCCAAGTCATCTCCTGAATAAGGCATTGACACTTCAAATGACCTTTCTCCCACCTGTGATTCTTGGCTAAAAGCAAAATACTGAGGATGCTGGAAATCTGAAACAAAAACAAAATACTGGGGAAACTCAGCAGGTCTGACAGCATCTGTGGGGAGAGAAAGAGAGTCCATATTACCCTTCTTCAGAGCGGTTCTTAGCTGTTGTCCTGACCAAGGCACAATTTACATTCTTACAATGAGGTGTCAATGAAACTTTATCTGCTGGACGAGACCGCAGTGAACGATAGTTAAATTGAGGATTGTCTTTTATTTTCTCAGAAGAGGAGACCCAGCCTGGAATGTACAATTCTGTCTGGTAGCTTGAAGCCATTTTGAAACAGTCTTTAAACTCAGTCCAAGGTTTTAATTTAACTTTTAAAACAGTTTTTCTAAAAATTTGTAATATCATAACTGTGCACCATAACAGAAGTTATTAATAAAGATAGAATATGGAACCATATTAATAATCAGGTTTACCAGATTGAAAAGGGGGAACGTATCGCTAAAAAGTAATAGTAGAAAGCTAGATAAACTTATTGAACAAGCTGCTTCTCCTAGTCCAGGTATATGTATGTTCATTACGCTTGCTTCAGTTTCTCAGATGAATTTATACACCATTGAAATGAACATGCATTCTGAACAGACATTCGCTGAGCCCTGTGTACATGATGCTGCTTTGCAATATGAGTCCTGGGGAATGGATAATGAATGGAGGAGAGGACTCTTGGCGCAGGGGACGGAACATCTGAGATTAGATGTTCTTTTAGCCTCCAGTTTAGAGCACTATTGCATGCACTATTCTTTACAGTATTAAAGCTCCCTCTACCCTGTCACAGCAATGTCTCTCCTATCCCACCAGTTGAATTAATCGTAGATTGCAGATATGAAAGAGTCACTCTTATTTCACCTCCCAATCCTCAGGCAATCTTTATTTGTGCTTGTTTCAGGATCTAAATGAAAGCTAATTGGTTTGGAGTAGCGATGTCACATAATTAGGTGGACTGCAGTTAATGTAAATAAACTGATGATTTACATCAAAGGTTCTGATATCTTTTTTTCTCTCCAGATCCCTTTGTTTGGTCTGTGATTGGGTAGGGAGAATTGTACTGTCAAATATATGTGTAGGATGAATGCCAGCTTTGGCTGGTGTAAGGGACAGTACATAAAGAATGTGTGTTTAATCTGCAAAATCTCATCACTTTGCAAAGAAAAAGGCCAATAGGATGAGTTTAAACACGTATATTTCCATGTGGAGCAGGTGAAATTGTGTAGGTCTCAGCTGCACCTTTACATTTTGCCCAAGCTTTGACCTTGTTTCGAGTTAGCTTCCTTTACTCAATCGGCCTCTGTTCAGTGCAGTGTGCCTTTTATGAGAGAGAAACTTCCTATTGGTCAAAGCCAATACAGCAGGTTGCTCAGGTGACTTACCTTTTCATTTTCTTTTTGTTATGCATGTGAATTCCTCAAAACTGCATTGTAGGAAATAACAATGTTCTGTAAAACCATGAAGGACAGCCACCTCTCTGGAATTCTGCTCCCGTACTGTCGAAATCTTTAGATTCTGCTGCTGGTGTTAGTTTACCTCATTATTTGTTCACAATAATAGAATCATAGAATGGTTACAGCATAAAAGGTTGTCATTTAACCCATTGAGCCCCTGCTAAGCCTCTGCGAGAGCAGCTCGCTGAGTCCCACTGCCCTGGCTTTTCCCCGTAGCCTTGCACATTCTTTCTCTTCAGATAATTATCCAGTTCCCTTTTGAAAGCTTCGATGAATCTGCCACCACCACATACTGGGCGGTGCTTTCCACTTGCTGCATAAAAAAGTTTTTACTCATGTCGCCATTGCTTCTTTTTACAAATTACTTTAAATTGGTGCCCTCTGGTTCTGGCCTTTTCCACCAATGGGAGTAGTTTCTCCCTATCTGCTCTGTCCAAACCCCTCATGATTTTAAACACCTGTTAAGCCTCCTCTCAATTTTCACTACTCCAAGGAGAACAGCCCCAGCTTCTCCAATCTATCCACGGAACACAGAATTATTCTTGTGAATCTTTTCTTCACCTCCTTTAATGCCTTCACATCCTTCCTGAAGTGCAATGCCCAGAATTTGGACACAGTGCTCCAGTTGAGGCTAAACCAGTGTTTGTAGAGGTTCCTCATGCCCTCCTTGCTTTTCGCCTCCTATCTCTATCCTTTGCCTCTATTTATGAAGTCCAGCAATCCTGTATGCCCTTTTAACCATTTTTCAGCCTGTTCTGCCATCTTCAATGATTTTGTGCACGCATACCCTCAGCTGTCTCTGTTCCTAGACCCCCTTTAGAATTGTAACCTTTATTTCTTATCGCCTGCTTCATCTTGCTCTTCCTACCACAACGTATCACTTCACACTTCTCTGCATAATTTTTTACATGTCG
The DNA here is from genome assembly GCF_964194155.1 of Cetorhinus maximus. NCBI lineage: Eukaryota > Metazoa > Chordata > Chondrichthyes > Lamniformes > Cetorhinidae > Cetorhinus > Cetorhinus maximus. The sequence continues at coordinate 25,784 of NW_027599221.1, read as the reverse complement.
CATGTCCACCCATTCCACCAGCATGTCCTCCTGAAGCTCATCACAATCTCCAAGGTTCATGTCATCTGCAAGTTTTGAAACTCTGCCTGGTCCACCCAAGTCCAGGTCATTAAGATTAGAACAAGAGAAGTAGAGGCCCTGGTTCTGGCCCCTGGGGAATCCCGCTAACTATTTTCCTCCGACCTGGAAAGCAACTGTTCGCCATTGTTTCCTGTCATTCAGCCAACTTTGTACCCATTGCTGCCACTGTCTGTCCCTTTTATTCCATGGTATTCAACTTTGCGACAAGCCTATTGTGCGGCACTTTATCAAACTCCTTTTGGAAATCTGTATCCACCGCATCAGTTGCGTTACCCTCACCGACTATCCCCGTTGCCTCAACAATCGGAAGGATTCCAGTTGCTGATTTTACATCCAGCGCCCTGCTGGGAAGCCTGTGGGTGTCTGGAAAGGAGATGAGGCTTGGCAGCGTTTGAGCACCGCACCCGAGTTTCAGTTGCCTGTTGCTGCTTCAGCTATAGAGAAGGAGGGGAGGGGGGTGGGGTGCGCTTCAGCAGTGAGAACGTTTCCAAAGAGACATTTAAAAGAAGAGTTTATGGTTTTCAGGGGCTCCCCAGCATGTTGACATTTAGTCTTTCTTCTAAAAGTACAGAAAAAAAAATCAACAGGAAGCCACAAACTGTTTTCTGTTTAATATTGCCTGCTTTAAAACAGCTTTTAGCCTGAATCTGCATAATTCTGTAGATAAAGTGCTGATGAAGTGTTGACACTTGGCATTGTTCCTGAGGCAGCAATTATGAAGCTGTGGAAATGGAGCTCGATCAGGGGCTTATCTGTGTTCTCAGCTCTGCAGGAATATTGCAGTAGACAGAAGATCATCAGCCCATTTGTCGGGGTGGCTGTTGAGTCAATACGCCAGACCTGAAACGACCATGTTCTGATCCACTTCTAACCCATTCCCATTTTTATTTCTTGAATTTTGTTACAAGGAGCCGATGGGGTGTGAATCATTTAGAAGGTTTTGCCTATTTTAAATGTGTGAAATGCTCCAAGAGCAGTAGAGAGAGAGACTGCTGTTTGCTGCTGTGACGAGGGAGAGAACATGTCCATTGTACCATATTTTGATGCTTATTCAGCTGCCCCACATTAACTAGCTCACTAGCTGCTTCCAAGCATGTCAACAGCAACCCTTGCTCTGCAGTTCCTTCAACATTTCAATTCAGACATCTGTTAAAATGAAATCTGTGCATTCACCACTGTGTTCCGTCATGCCAAAAATGATACTTTTGGTCATAGTTTCCCTTGTTTTCACTTGGCTTTCTGTGTTTTAAACCCCACACCCAAAATAGAGATCACATCTTTAATTCAGTGTATTTACTTTGAGACAAAATATTGGATTTATGTAGCTTTCAGGTCCTGTTTGACGGGCGCACAACATTTTGACATACCCCTGTGAAATAATGCCATGGAATCTTTTTACAGGTTTAACATCTCATCCAAAAGACGGCATCTCTGACAGCGCAGCACCCCATTAGTATTGCATTGGGGTGTCAGTCTTGATTTTTGTGCTCAAGCCCTGGAGTGGGACTTCAACCCACAACCTTCTGGCTCAGAGGGGATTAGTGTATCCTCTCAGCTCTGGTATCAGCTCTGTGAATCTTTTTTGCACCTTCTGCAGTGTCTCTGTATCCTTTTTATCTTATGGAGACCAGAACTGTGCACGAATGTGGCCTAATTATGATACAAATGCAAATTGCTCATCTCTAGACACCTAGTGTTGTATCACACTTTGCTATCTCACCTACATTACTTGCTACTGTAAAATTTATTTCTGAATTTGTGATTGGCTGAGTTATTTTAAGTCACATGAGACATGATAGAATTCTGTGTCGTACCCCAGTAACAAATTTACAGTAAAAGGGTGGGGAGTGTTTAACCTGTGGTGTGCTGCACCCTATTTATGAAACATAAGGTTAAGCTGTAGACCACAGGGGCATTTTCTTCAATAAGTAAGGAAGTATGAGAAATGAGCCTAAATTCTAATGGCTGTGTATCTAGTTACAGATTGCACTGCCTTTTAAAAAGGCTATAGATTTGGGTAAAGGTTGTTAACTTATCTTGCTTGGATCAGGTGCACGGTGTAGTGATCTCTTTAAAAAGGGTAGAAAATAATTTTGCAAAGTTTAAAAATGAGTGAGCGGGGTCATCTTATAATTTTCCAAAGTGGTGGGTTAAAAATTAGTTCCTAGGTTCTGGGGACTTTGCTCTTTGGTTCACCTTTCTTGTTACAAATGTTTATCTGGCGGCAGATCCTTCAGGCTAAGTGTTCAGGAATGGCGCACAGCACCTGGGAGCTGAACTGGTTGAGTTCCTCTGCCCTTTGAGTTTCACTGCACGTTAGCATTTATCTGCCTCCATTTGTTGCGAGACACTTCCACACGGCTGGTTTTCTCCAATTAGAATTCTGGCCTTTTGTCTTTTTTAATGAGTTAATGGGCTGTTAGATGCCCATTTTATAAACTATTTACATTTTAACTTAATGTGAGCATTAAACTATTAGACTTGTTCAATTGGATTCGGTTCAGATTTACAGTCAGCTTGAAATCCTCTTTCTGAATGAATAGATTGAGTGGTGTAGAATGGAGCAAGGAATTAATTTGGAATGACACTCTCGAGACTGTATTTTAGGCTTATGTAACAGTACGTTTAAATCAAATGGCAAGCATCCCATGTGAGAGGTGTTGAATATGAACGCACGTTGTGTCTTGGTTACCCGTGATATGTCTGGAGGGGCTGAGATTCTTGAGACAAAGCAGAGAAGCTTTCTGAGTGTTGGAAACCTGGAATAGGAACAGAAAATGCTGGAAGTATTCCGCAGGCCTGGCAGCATCTGCGGAGAGAGAAACAGTTTGTGTTTCAGCTCGCTTGGCTTTCTGCAGAACTGATGCTGCTGGAGCTGTTGAGTACTTCCAGCATTTTCTGCTTTTATTTGAGTGGTAGGCCCATCGCTGAGTGAAGCACGATGCTGCAATTAAATGTGCTATTTCTGGGGGAAAGAGGCAAGAGAGGGGAATAATTAGTGGTTGACTCGATTTATCAGACAAGAGGAAAGAATAGATGCTAAATTGGATACCCTCACCTGTATTTTGGAAATCAAATGTTAGGACCATGTAGATTTGAGTATTCACAATTAAAACTACTGTATCTAGATGCCTCCCCACTCCAATCCCCACAGCCCTCCTCTTGATTCTGCCTTCACAGTGTCTTTCTCTGTAGTTTCTCCTCCATTTCTTTGCCATTCTTTACAATTACCTGCCCCCTCCCACCTCTGCCCCCCTACTGCATCTGAGCACCTGACTAAGTTCCTCATCCTGTGTTTTGCAAAGTTAACATGGTTCTCTATCCCTACATCCTTTCAGTCTCCTCTGTAGAGTCACCCTCAACTCTCCCATTATTTCCAATTATTTCTCTGAGCCCAGTTTCTTTTCCAAGAGTGATCCAATACTAAGACTACCTTCCTTCACCTCTGAAGTATCACCTGTCACGGGCTCCACCACTCTCCCCGCCCCTGCAGAAACCCTGTCCTCTCTTGTATCGCTTCAAAGTTCGACTCAAGAATGCTCCCCTTGCTGGTTTCCACCATGCACAAATTGCAGCCTATTTGTAGCGCACTGCCACATATTCTCATGTCTACAAAAGCACTGTACTCGCAACATCCAAGTCCTCTGTGTCCCAGTGAATTGATGTTAAAGCCTCTGTTCTCTCCTTTGCCTCCATGTGGACTCCCCATCCTACTAGGGACAATCTCCTTTCCACCAAGCACGTGGCCTGCAAGCACCACCTGCTCTAACAACAGTTTACTTCCATCACTGGCAGTTCTTACTGTTACTGCCCCCTGCTAGGGGATGCCCCCCCCTGCCTTAACCACCCCCATTCTATCACTACTCCCTCCTTGATCTGTCACAATTTCCTCCTTTTCTCAAAAGCTACCTTACAAAGTTTGCTTTGAGCATGCTTTTGTGTCTTCCACTCTTTTTGTTGCATTTTTATTTTGTTACCTATCTTGTAAAGAACCCCAAGAAAGATCCTTCCGTGTATAAAGGACGCTGTAGAATTATCAGCTGCTGCTGCTTGTAGCTACTCCGACCAGGAGATCTGCCATATGGTATGTCACACAATGTCTTGCACCATCCTCTCTCTCTCTCACTCTCTCTCTCTCTCTCTCTCTCTCTCTCTCACACACACACACACACACACACACACACACACACACACATTGTAGCTCATTGGCAACTAACTTGTCATCAGTATACAATTCAAAATCCTAAATGGCGAGTGATCTTGCCTGGGTGGGAGGGGGGAAGTACGGCCTTATTGCGAATTGGGCAGCTTTTGCACCTTATCGCCACCATGTATTCTTAAGTCATTAAGTTACGCTTAAATTAATTAGTGTTGAGATATTTTCCACTTTTTTGTTTGCGTTGTTTAAAAGCTGGCACCAGAGTGGCGAGGTGCAGTGTTGGCAGCTGGGTGCCAGCACCCCAGTTGGAGCGGTAGGTGTGCCAAGCCTCAGCAGCTGCAACTCCGCCACGATCTGTTATCTCACCTTAATTAATGTGAACCGAGGACTCCGACTCTGACCAAGTGTTGGACGGGTGTTAACTGAAGTAGTTAATGAAACAGGTAAGTGAAGTTAAAGCAAACATTATTACCAAGCTGACTGTAAAAGACACCCAGAGCTGGATCGGAGTGAACTGTTGCCTTTTTATCCAGAAATGTTGAATTTACACCAAACAGATGGAATTAGGATTGTTTGAGGCCAATTAAACAGTTGCAATGATTGGAGTCCATCTTGCTTGCTTCTGTGTGATTCTCTGTTGCTCATGCTGCACATCTCATGCTTTTATGTTTATGGAAATGTGTGTTTACCAGGAAAATGCTGATTCACACTCACTTTACTCTTATCTCTTGTTTTCCAAATGACAAATCAGTTCGCTTATTATCTGCTCTCTTGACTCTGCTCTTGTAGGTGCATATTGGGTTATAGTTAGGTACCGTGCAATTCATCATTTGTTTTGAGTTCTGGGTAGAAAAGTTACTGGGTGAGGGAGTGTAATCCAGGGACCTATGATTTTTGTAAAAGCAAAATACCATGGATGCTGCAAATCTAAAATGAAAACAGAAAATGCTGGAAATACTCAGCAGGTCTGGCAGCATCTGTGGAAAGGGAAAAACAGTTAATGTTTCAGATGCGTGACCTTTTATCAGAACAGGGAAAAGTTAGTATAATAGGTTTTAGTAACTGAAAAGATGGGAAAAATAACTGAAGTGATGTTTGTGATAGGGTACAGGGCACGAGAGATTAAACGATGCAAGGGTTCATGGCCAAAGGCAGTGGTAATGGGGCAAGCTGGGGATATGGTTCGGAGGGACCGGGGCATGCGTTAGAAACTGGAAGGAGCGAGTGTCTATGGTGCAAAGGAAACTGGGCATGTGGGAGCGACGCTCCCTCTCCATTGCGGGTAAGAACCTGGTCATCAGGTGTGAGGCACTCTCGCTGTTGCGGTATGTGGTGCAGGTCTGGCCCATTCCAGACTCCTGCGCGATGGCGATCACCCGAGCCATCTTTTGCTTCATCGGGAGGTCGAAAATGGATCGTGTCCGCAGGGACGCGATGGACAAGCCTCTAGATAAAGGGGGGAAAAACGTGCCCAACGTCGCCCTCATACTGATGGCCACCTTTGTGTGTGGCTGCATCAAGCGGTGCGTAGACCCTCAGTACGCAAACACCAAGTGTCACTATGTGCTGAGGTTCTACCTGTCCCCGGTGTTGTGAAGGATGGGTCTGGCCACGCTGCCGCGGAACGCTCCAAGTAGTTGGACCGTGCCGTACTACTTTTCCCTCGTGGAAACATTTATGCAGAGAAACAGCTTTGACCACAAGTCCATCAGGCAGTGGTTGGCACATCACGTCTTAGAGGCCCTGAGGGATAAGGAGAGGGTGGATCCTGTGGGATGGTTCCCCGAGCAGACTGTCAAAGTCATTTGGCAGAATGCCTCATCGCCAGAACTTTCTAACAAGCACCAAGATGTAGTTTGGCTGGTGGTGAGAAAGGCCCTCCCTGTCAGATCCTTCCTACACGCCAGGAGTCTCACCCCCTCTGCACGTTGCCCTCGAGGTGGCTGTGGTGAGGAAGAGACCATTGTTCACCTTGTGTATTGTTCCTTTGCAAAGAAGGGCTGGAGAGAGATGCAGTGGTTTCTGTCGAGGTTCATCCCGAGCAGTTCTGTGACACAGGACTCTGTGCTCTATGGGCTGTTCCCAGGGACACACACCGAGACAAACATCAACTGCAGCTGGAGGATCATCAACTCGGTGAAAGACGCTCTTTGGTCTGCCCGAAACTTGTTGGTCTTCCAGCACAAAGAGTTGTAGCTGACTGAGTGTTGCGGACTGGCACATTCCAAGGTCCAGGACTACGTGCTGAGGGACGCACTAAAGCTTGGGGCAGCCGCCACAAAGGCGCAATGGTGAAGGGTCGCTGTCTTAGACCTTTCTGCCACAGCGCACCGAGAGACTGGGAACTGTTTACATCCCTCGGGCTGTCCAGCTCACAATGAATGTCTGCATTGAATACTAATTGTATTATAAATGTATTGAAGCACCTCAGAGAGCAACATGATGTATGTTGATAACTCCAGTATCATTGTCTGATTGTCTGTTATGACCATATTGAAATGATTGTAATATTCATTGATTGTATTAAAGCACTTCATGATCCACGTGGCAAAATTGAATCTGATTGCACTTTTTGTGATGGCGATTTAGAAATGTTTTGTAATGTTCTTCCAGATATTTTTTGAATAAAGTACATTTTTACAAAAAAAAAATTTGTAATGGGACAAGTAAAGAGACAAAAGATGTGCCGAGAGGAGGTGTGAATGTCAGGATCATGGGCAACTACCATCTGAAAGCAAAACAGAGTAAAAGAAAAAGCGAAATGAGTGAGAGCGAAACTGATCCAGCAGAGAAAAGGGAAACAAAAAGGGGAGCAAAGGCTATGATTCAACATTGTCAAACTCTGTGTTGAGTCCAGAAGGCTGTGAAGTGTCCAGTCGAAAGATGAGGTGCTGTTCCTCCAGCTTCATTGTTCTCGCTCTCCGGCAGTGTTCCAGAAAGGCCAGAGTGAGAGCAAAGTGAAGAATTAAAGTCACCCAACCTGGGTGGTTTGGTCCCCCCCAGTGCAGAGGAGACCATATTGTGAGCAGCAAATACAGTAGACTAGATTGAAATAAGTTCTAGCAAATCAGTATTTCAGCTTGGAGTGTTTGGGGCTATGGGGCATATTGGAGGAGATTACAGAGCAGGCATTGCCTCTCCTTGCAATGCTTGCATAGCAAAGTGCCATGGGAAAGGGAGGGGGTATTGGAGGGGACTGAGGAGAGGGGCCAGGGTGTCGAGGAGGGAATGGCCCCTTCAGAATGGTGAAAGGGATATGGAGGGGAAATGTGTTTGGTGGTGGCAGAGGATCATCAGTTGAATATGGAGGCTGGTGTTGTGCAAGGTGAGGACAAAGGAAACCCTATCATGATTTTGGGAAGGGGTCAGAGCAGAAGCGCAGGAAATGGGATGGACAGAGTCTGGGGCTGTTAACCACAGTGGGGAGAAATCCTTGGTTGAGGAAAAAGGAAGACATCAGAAGCACTAGTATGGAAGGTTGAATCATCAGACCATATGTGACGGAGGCAGAGGAACTTGGAGAATGGAACAGGATTCTTAAGGGAAGCCTGGTGGCAGAGCATGTAGTGAAGGTAGCTGTGGAAGTCAGTGGGCTTATAGTGAATATTGGTAGGTAATTTGTGTGTCTCCTACAGTTCGTGCCCCATTCAGCCAACAATCTGGGGCTCTATAAGTTTGTGGTTCATGCAGGTTTTGTATATACATCAGAGTTAATGTAACATTGTGTTGCACCTTCTTTGTAAAAGTAAATAGAAGCTACTGTTTAGTTCAATTAATACTGTATGGATGTGCCGCTTAATGGGCTTTACACACTCATGATTTAAAACTACTTTTTTAATATAGATTTGCAGTTCCTGTGCATGTGCTCGGTTGCTTTACCCCATCAATTCTGCTGTTACTGTGTTCCAGGCACCATAATCTTTACTTGACTTCTGGTGGCTATTTATGGGGCTGATGCATATTCGTCTCCTGGTGTAGAAAGCACACATGCATTAGTAACGGACTGCTTGCAGAGAATTGCAGAATAATGGCTTCTTTCAGACTGCTTACAATGGTGGTATTTATTGCGTGAGATGGTTGTAATAGTTGTATTGTAAATTGATACAATTGCAAAATTATTTTTGTTCTGATGATTAGAATGCTTGACCCTTGATTGAAATCCCTCATTTTATAGTCATTCCCACACAGGAGGAGGCCATTTGGCCCATTTTGGCTTTTCTTGCAAATCCCAACATTATTCGAGGTGACGTAGTCAGTAACGTGGACGTGGTATTCCTGACTTGAATTTTTACGAACACCGTAAGAGTGAATAGGGATGGAATGTTCTAATTATTTGCAGACAGTTATCACTGCTTTAAGGATTCCCACATGTAGTAACTGTGGCGCAGTCGGTAGCAGGCTTGCCTTTGAGTCAAGTTTTTTGGGTTACCACTCCAGGACCTGAGCACAAAAAAAGTCAATGTTGACATACCAGTGCTCTGCTGAGAGTGAAGTTTTCTTTTAGATAAGCTGTTAAATCGAGGCCTCATCTGTCTCCTAAGGTGGACATAAAAGATTCCATGGCACTGTTTTGAAAAAGAGCAGCAGAATTTTTCCCAGTGTCCTGGCCAATATTTATCCCTCAATCACAACTTGCTATGTGCAAATTGGCTGCCAAGTTTCCTATATTACAACAGTGATTACACTTCAAAAGCACTTCATTGGCTGTAAAGTGCTTTGATATGTCTGGTCATGAAAGGTGCTATATAAATGCAAGTTTTAAGTTGCTGAAACTATTCGATCATGGCTGACCTGTTTATTATCTCCACCTGCCCTCCTCAGCCCTGTAACCGTTAATACCTTGGCCTAGCAATTAATCAGCCTAAAGTTGTCATTTACAAATTACCCCGCAGTCATTTACAAATATGTTTAAAACCTCAGGCCCCAGTACATATCCCTGGGGTATACCATTATATATTCTGTATATATTCTGTCAACTTGAGATGGAGAATCTCCTTACTCTCTGTCTCCTGCCTCCCACACAGTACTCGGGAATGAGTCACTCGGGACAAACAGGCTGAGCACAAGCAGTGGTCCCTTTAAGATGGAGTGACTGAGCAGCAATCTTAAAGGGACTGCACAGTGCAACAGAAGGGCTTGCACAGCGCAGGGAGTTACAGGGGAGCATTGCTCCTAACCAATTTCCAATGTAAGCCAATGGATTGCCTTCAATTCCAAGTGTTCTCATTTTTAAGCCTGCTATGTGGCAACTTATCAAGTGCCTTCTGGAAATCCAGATAAATAACATCCATAGACACACTCTGATATACCAGGTTTGTTACCTAAAAATTTTGACTCATTTCATTTGGTTTGACTTACCCAAGTTCATGCTAGTTCACTCTGATCAGTTTATATTTATCCACATGCTCAGTCACTCTGTCTCTAATACCAGATTCTAGTAACTTCCTTAAACTGACATTGGACTAATAGGCTTGCATTTTTGCATGTATCTTTCTTATCTTTAAATTTTGTTTTATGTTCATGGGATGTGTGAGTCACTGGCAAGGCCAGCATGTGTTGCCATCCCTAATTGCCCTCTGAGGTAGTGGTGAGCTGCCACATTGAACCACTGCAGTCCATCTGGAGAAGCTACACCCACAGTGCTGTTAGGAAGAGAGTGTTCCAGGATTTTGACCAGTGACACTGTGGTGAGTGGCTTGGTGGGGAACTTGAAGGTGGTGGTGTTTCCATGCACCTGCTGCCCTTGTCCTTCTAGCTGGTAGAGCTTGCAGGTTTGGAAGGTGCTGTTGAAGGAGCCTTGATGAGTTGCTGCAGTGTATCTTGTGGATAGTACAGACTGAAATCACTCTGCTGGTAGTTAACGGGGTGCTGATCTAGCAGGTTGCTTTAACTTGCATGGTGCTGAGCTTCTTGACTGTTGTTGGAGCTGTGCTTATCCAGGCAGGTGGAGAGTATTCCTTCATGCTTCTGACACGTGCCTTGTAGATGGATGGTAGACTTTGAGGAGTCAGTTACTTGCTGCGGAATGCAGAATTCCCAGCCTTCGACTTGTTCTTGTAGCCACGGTATTTATAGTCCAGTCCACTTTCTGGTCAATTGTAACTTCCAGGATGTTGATGGTGGACCTTCAGCAATGGTATGAATGTCATGGGGAGATGGTTTGATTCTCTATAGTTGTATTGCCTGGCGCTTGTGTAGCACGCCTGTTATTTGTCATTTCAGTCCAAACTTGAATATTGTCCAGGTCTTGATGCATTTGGATACTGACTACTTCTGTATCAGAGGAGTCGTAAATGGTACTGAAAGTTGTGCAATCTTCAGCAAACATCCCCACTTCTGACCTTATGATGGAGGGAAGGTCATTGATGAAGCAGCTGAAGATGGTTGGGCCTAGGACACTATCCTGAGGAACTCCTGCAGCAATGTTCTGGAGTTAAGATGATTGAGCTCCAATGACAATAGTCGTCATCTTTTGTGCTAGGTATGACTCCAGTCAGTGAAGAGTTTCCCCCTGATTCCAATTGACTTACCTATTTTGGGGGCTCCTCGGTGCCACACTCAGTCAGATGCTGCCTTGATGCCAATGGTAGTTGCTCTCACCTCACCTCCTGAATTCAGCTCTTTCGTCCATTTTTGGGCCAAGGCTGTAATGAGGCCTGGAGTCTGTTGGCCCTAGTGGAACCCAAACTGAGTGTCAGTGAGCAGGTTATTGCTAAATAAGTGCTACTTTGTAGCACTGTCGGCGATCCCTTCCATCACTTTGATGATCGAGAGCAGACTGATGGGGCAGTAATTGGCTGAGTTGGATTTGTCGTCCTTGTGGCTTGACCCTTGTCCTTTGCACTCCTCATTGAACCACGGTTGATGGGGCTCCTGGGTATATGTTGAGGACTCCCAGGGACACACTCTCCTGACTGTATACCACTGTGCCGGACATCCAGGGACACACTACACCACTGTGCCGGACATCCAGGGACACACTACACCACTGTGCCGGACATCCAGGGACACACTACACCACTGTGCCGGACATCCAGGGACACACTACACCACTGTGCCACTGCCTCTGCTGGGTCTGTCCTGCTGGCGGAACAGTACATGCCCGGGGATGGTGATGGAGGAGTCTGCAACATTGACTTTCAGGTATGATTCTGAGAGTGCAACCTTGTTAGGCTGTTGCTTGATTCGTCTGTGGGACAGACCTTCCAATTTTGGCACGAGCCCCCGGAGTGAGTGGGGTTGATTGGCCAGGGTTGATTGGCCAGGGTGTGCATTTGTTATTTCTGGTGCCTAGGTTGGTGCCAGATGGCCTATCTGGTTTTATTCTTCTTTGACTTTTCTGTAGCAGTTTGATACAACAGAATGGCTTGCGTGGCCATTTCAGAGGGCAACTAAGAGTCCAACCACATTATGTGGGTCTGGAGTTGCATGTAGTACAGACTGGGTAAGGATGGCAGATTTTCTTCCCTAAAGGGAATGAGTGAACCAGATGGGTTTTTACAATAATCTGGTACTTTCGTGGTCACTGTTGCTGAGTGACATTGGCAGATTTACAATCCATGGAGACAAGTTTCTGAGCCAAGAGTGTTTTGGAAGATTTTAACTGACTCATCAGCAATGTCTTGCCTATTTTAATGTGCCGAGGTTGGAGCCATTGGGTTTCTGGAGATGTGTCTATTTTTAATGTCATTGATTTCTGCATTACCATTTTAACTTGAATTCATCTATGTAGTCCCTTCCCTTGATCTTTAATTTTCCGGTACTTTATCCTCATCCTGTGAAGACCAGTCCAACGTAGCTATTTTATAAATTAGTGCACCTCCTTACGTAGTCTCAGCTGCAAGTCTGGGTTTGCAGTTCTGTTCCTTCTCTCAAGCCCCTGTTAGTATAGAGATATTTTATGTCTGATAGTATTGATACACCAGCCAGTGCTGGCTCCATGTTTAATGTCCTTTACTGGCATGTTGCCACCATGTTGATTGTCTGTACTCCGTACACTAGTGTGTGGTGAGGATGCAGAAAGCCTGCTACCTTTACGATGCATACCTGATAATATGTCAGTGTCGATTGCTGTAGTTAGGGTTAGTGTTTTATAGGCTCTCTTGAAGCAGCAAGACTACGTGATGGTTCAGAACTGCTGCCGATTTGCTTCCAAAGTCAGCCTATATCAGCCTCGGCCCTGAGTCACAAACCACAAATTCAGAATTTCTGTACTGGTCTATTGCGGTCATTTTCGGTGGGTAATTCCATCCCCACCGACTGTAAAACCTGACTCGATGTTTATATCTGTGCACTCCAATTGTCTGGATGTGACATGAAAACATAGAGCTATATATCCAAGTTTGCTGGTGGCACAATAAACAGTGTAGCTGGGAGCAGAATTGCAAAGGGCCATTAATAGATTAAGGAACTGGACAAAACTGTGGCGGATCAAATTCAAGGTGGGAAGCTGTGAGGTTATTCATTTTCTATCTAAGAAAGATAGAACAGAGTATTTTCTAAATGGTTAGAAGCTAAGAACTGTGTATGAGCTGAGAAGGATCCAGGTACAGAAATCATTGAGCTGGTGAACAGTGAAAAAGGTTAATATAATATTTAAATTTGCAAATTGAAAATATGATTCCAAGTTTAAAAACATAATAAATGTAGTAACTGCATCCTAGGTTTCTTGGCACTGCACCTCAGGAAGTGTATATTGGCCAGGCCAGATTCACCAGAACTTGGACTAAAAGGTTGTGTAGATCAGGCTTATGATTTCTTGAATGTTGAAGATGTAGGAGTGATCTAAATGAGGTGTTTCAGATGACTAAATGGGTTAGTTGAGAAAAACATTCCTGGAATTGGGTCCCAGCTGCCATTTCTAAAGGTTGACAGAGTCTTTCCGAATCTGAAAATCCAGCTCATGATTCCTGGCATCACCTCTGAACAGCCTAACTCTCTTATTTTAAAATTGTACCTCTTTGTTCTGGACTCCCCACCAGAGGAAAGTTTCTGCATAATGAGGCTTAGCTGATAGCCCAGACATCCGTTAGTCTGTTGAAGCAGTTGCGCCTAAGGGAAAACATTGCTTGATTGACAACTTTTTCTCTTAAGTCTATTGCTCAGTGTTTATTTACACAAGATAGAGGTGTCAAGTGCTTGCAGTTCCTACTATTGATACTTTAAAGGTCTGGTTGATTGACACTTTTACAGGGCTGTAGTAAAAATAATTGTTTTTAAGAAAGTTACGAATGAATGACTTTTAAAGCTTTTTCACACTTCACGGGGCTCTCTGGTTCTGTACAGCGTGTGTATTGGGTGAATGGGCACGGAAGTGCTGTAGATTGGCATGGAGGGTACAAGGGGCCTTGGGTAGGTGAAGGGGCATAGGTTGCCATGGGAACGCTTAGAGGGGCATAACTTGGCATGGAGGGTGAGGGGCCATGGGGGATGGGTGGAGGGGCATAAGTTGGCATGGCGGCTGCATGGGGAGTGTGAGGCGGTGTGTGGGCTAGAGGGTTGTTTTCTGCTTTATTGTTTTTATTACAATTGGGGTGAAGTCCAAGAGCACTGACATGGGCCTTTAAAGCAGTTCATCCAAATGGAAGTGGGTCTGACTCCCAACACCACCCCCCTCTTCATTCCCACCCCGGACAGAAATCCTGCCTTTGCAGGCATTTTCTCCCAAGGCAGCCGGGCCGAGCCGGGAAATTTCCTGAATCCTGTTACCTGCCTCGAGGATGAAAATCCAGCCCCCAGGTTTTCATACAAAGTTGTTGGAAATTTAGAACTCTCTCTTTAAGTGGCCTTTTGACTTGAAGGGAAGCATGCTCAAACTGTGCTATGGCTGACCCCTATTGCTGTATTCTCAGTGCTGAGTGTAGTGTAGATCACAGTTAGTTTTAATAACGTCACAAAATTTTTCCTGGTTGATTCCTTATGCACCATTGGCACAAGCCTGGGTCAGATCTCGAGTCTCGGCATATTGGATTCGCTGTGGGTTGGTGAATAGAGAGAAGCTGAATGATGGAAGAGTGCCTACCTTATCGGCTGCTTGAGCAAGTTATTGTGAGCAAGGCGTTTCGACTTGAGGAAAGTTATAGGTCATGGAATAAAAGGGACAGTAGAACATGGATACAAAATTGGCTGAGGGGTCGGAAACAGTAATGGTTAATGGGTATTTTTCGGGCTGGAAGAAGGTTTATAGTGGAGTTCCCCAGGGGTTGGTATTGGGACCCTTGCTTTTCCCGATATATATGAATGATCTAGATCTTGGTATGCAGGGGACAGTGTCAAAGTTTGCAGATGACACAAAACTTGGGAGAATTGTAAACTGTGAGGACGACAGTGTAGAACTTCAGAAGGACATTAACACATTGGTGGAGTGGGCAGATAAGTGGCAGATGAAGTTCAATGCTGAGAAGTGTGAGGTGATACACTTGTGGTACAAAGAACATGATGAGACAGTATAAAATAAAGGATACTATTCTAAAGGATGTGCAGGAGCGGAGAGACCTGAGTGTATATGTACATAAGTCACTATGGACAAAAGAGCTGAACTCTCAAGGTGAGGTGAGAGTGACTGCCCTTGACATCAAGGCAGCATTTGACCGAGTGTGGCATCAAGGAGCCCTCGGAAAACTGGAGTCAATGGGAATCGGGGAAAACTCTTTGCTGGTTGGAGTCATATCTAGCACAAAGGAAGATGGCTGTGGTTGTTGGAGGTCAGTCATCTCAGCTCCAAGACATCACTGCAGGAGTTCCTCAGGGTAGTGACCTAGGCCCAACCATCTTCAGCTGCTACATCAATGACCTTCCTTCCATTGTAAGGTCAGAAGTAGGGATGTTCGCTGATTGCACAATGTTCAGCACCATTCGCGACGACTCAGATACTGAAGCAGTCCCTGTCCAAATGCAGCAAGACCTGGGCAATATCCAGGCTTGGGCTGACAAGTGGCAAGTAACATTTGCGCCAGGCAATGACCATCTCCAACGAGAGAGAATCCAACCATCGCCCCTTGATGTTCAATGGCATTACCATCACTGAATTCCCTACTATCAACATCCTGGGGGTTACCATTGACCAGAAACTGGACTAGTCTTATAAATACTGTGGCTACAAGAGCAAGTCAGAGGCTAGGAATCGTGCGACGAGTAATTCACCTCCTGACTCCCCCAAAGACTGTCCACCATCTACAAGGCACAAGTCAGGAGTGTGATGGAATACTCTCCACTTACCTAGATAAGTGCAGCTCCCACAACACTGAAGAAGCTGGACACCGTCCAGGACAAATCAGTCTGCTTGATTGGCACCCCATCCACAAACATTCGCTCCCTCCACCACCAACGCACAGTAGTAGCAGTGTGTACCATCTACAAGATGCACAGCAGGAATTCACCAAGGCTCCTTAGACAGCACCTCCCAAACCTACGATCACTACCACCTAGAAGAACAAGGGCAGCAGATAGATGGGAACACCACCACCTGGAGGTTCCCCTCCAAGTAACTTACCATCCCGACTTGCAAATATATCGCTGTTCCTTCACTTTTGCTGGGTCAAAACCCTGGAAACCCCTCTCTAACAACACTGTGGGTGTACCTACTCCACATGGACTGCAGCGGTTAAGAAGGCAGCTCACCACCACCTTCTCAAGGGCAACTGGGGATGGGCAATAAATGCTGGCCCAGCCTGCGAAGCCCACATCCTGTGAATGAATAAACAAAAAAGTGACAGGACAGGTAGAGAGGTGTTTCTAAAGCATACAGTATTCTAGGCTTCATTAATAGAAGCATAGTGTACAAGAGCAGAGAAGTTATGAACTTATATAGGGTACTGAATATGAATATGAACACTAAGCATGAATTCTTAGATGAACACTGGTTAGACCTGAGCTGGAGTGTTGTGTACAGTTCTGGGCACCACACCATAGGAAGGATGTGAACCCATTGGAAAAAGTGCAGAAGAGGTTTATGAGAGTGGTTCTAGGGTTGAGACACTTCAATTATGAGGAAAGATTGGAGAAGTTGGGACTGTTTTCCTTGGAGAGGAGACGGCTAAGAGAAGACTTGGTGGAAGTTTTCAAAATCATGTGGGGCCTGGACAGAGTAGATAGGGAGAAACTGTTCTCACTCGTAAATGGATCGAGAACCAGAGGGCACAGTTTTGAAGTGTTTTGCAAAAGGAGCAAATGCAAGGTGAGAAAAAACTTTTTCACACAGTGAGTAGTTAGGGTTTGGAATGCACTGCCTGGAAGTGTGGTGGAGGCAGGTTCAACTGAGGTATTCAAGAGGGCATTGGAAGATTGTTTCTATTTAAATAATGTGCAGGGTTATGGGGGAAAGGCAGGAGATTGGCACTAAGTTAAAATGCTCAGACAGCTGGTGCAGACACGATGGGCTGAATGGCCGCTGACACCGTAACAATTCTGTGACTCTGATTTGAACAGGAATAATGAAGAGGTGAGGTTTGGATGGGGGATGAGAATGCATTTAAGGACCTTAAGAAGGAATGGGGAATGTTAATAGGTCAAGAGGATGGAGAGGTGAGGCTGTTTTGAAGAGGGGATGATAACAGCAGCTTTTGAGATGAGTGTGGCAATGTTTGAGGAGTTGGGGCTGTTGATATTGACCAGTCGTAGATCAAAGAAATGTAGTTATGTAGTAAGGAGTTGGATTGAAGTTTGTCAAAGTACAAGTCAAGTAGTGGAGATGGATTTCATGGTGGTGAATTTGATGTGGGGGAAGGGTCTTTCTTTGGCTTAAATTTTAAGACTAGGAGAATATGACTACGATGAAGAATTGTTTAGATTTAGTTGAGCAGCAAGAGTGTTTGGACAGAAACTAAACCTGGCAGTATCTGACTGAAGTTGTGTAAGTTTTTCCAACCAGTACCTGACTGACTGACCCCAGTGGATATACAACATCTGGTCCTGTACAATCAACCTATTTCTAACTTGGAGAGTACACAGTGATAATGAATCATTTTGTCTTTGTTAGATTTTTTAATATTCTCTAATCTGCTGCTTGCAATGTCCATAACGTTGTAAATTAGGTTCTGTGAGGTAAGGGTGGGCAGGGGTGGGGTGGGGGAAGGTTATTGGGTGTTAGAATTGTCATTTTTTTTAGTCAAAGGTATAAAAGTATAACTTGATGGAATTTATCTCTAGTTATTCGATTTGTTCATTTACATATTGGCATCGAGATATCTTGGAGATTTACAGCATAGACAAACAATGCATTTATCTTCCATTGAGTGGCTGTTAATCTGATGTGGATGGATATATTTATGTAATGCTTGTTGTTTCTCTGTGTCTTCAAAGCAAGTTGAATGGTACATTTGTGGCTAACATTATACAATCAGTTTATAAGCAGCAGGAACTCTGCACTAACTAAATCAAAGGCCTCAGTTCAGGTTTCACTGTCTTAGGTGAACCCTTTGTTTCATTGGTTAGTGTAGTTTTGACATTTAAAGGAGCATAGTAAAAGTTTGAATTAATTTAAAAATACTTGGTTTACTCCAGTGCACTTGAGGTCCAGTTTAATCCCTGTCGGTTTATATGCCTTGGACTGATACAGATAAATATATATTATCAAATGGCAGCATGTGATATGTTTCAGTAAGCTGAATATAGTGTAAGGGTTCTCTGTCTGACCCCTGTGTTTCACCACATTTATCTAGTTATTGAGCAGGTCAAAGTACACTCCGGTTCATAGGGTACAATTTTTGCCTAATGTGCTTATAGTACTCCAGTGGGCATCCTTAAATGATGAGTAATTAGAAGCATTCCTTTCCTGGATTGTCCTGTGTCCAAAGGGAAGTGTGCTAGGTAATGCTTTGGATCAAAGCTTATATTTGTGTTCTGAGTGTTTTTTTTTTGGTAATTCAGAATGGGCAGATGATTAATTAATGGGAGAACTTCAAAACAACTGTCCAGTTAAAAATAAGTCACTGATATCTCCAAGAATTCAAAGTGAACTTTTTAGGACAGACTGTTTGATTTCAACTGAGAGACACTATGGATTTGTTATCATTTCAGCCTTTTAAAATTGCAATGCAGTGTAATTTTAACATCAGCTTGGAAGTTCCTTTCCTATCCAATCTGGAGTAAATGTATTGATTTGTTTTTGGCTCACTCCTGTTCTGAATAATTCAATCTGCAGGTGCAGTCATTCTGGGGAAAAGGCAGAAGAGGCAGAAACCATTGGTCTCTTGAGCTGTCACCATTCAGCCGTTTGGATTCAGTCAGACTGACCACACCATCATTGTAATCCAGAATTGGAAGATCCCCCTTTCCCCCTCCCCCACATCCACTTTCTCTAGGCATGTTTGCTGAAGTGAAGGTGACACTTTTGATTTGGAAGTTTTCTGCTCTTTCTCCTTCGCTCGAGGTGTTCACTTCTTGCTGGTATACTGATCCATAGATGCTGATTGCCCTCGGTTATCTCACCCACACAGCAGTTACTCACTCTGGTGAACCCTTGCAGTCAATGTCTGCAAGCTATTGCAGGACTGGTGTGCGAGGGAAGAGGTGCTTCATTGCTAAAGATGATATGGTTGAGGCTCCTATCCACCTTTATAGCAGGTGGGTCGTGCCCTCCCAAATCTGGGGACTGCAGAAAATGTTGTGCCTCTGTCATTGTGCTGGCTGAGATTCCAGCCCCCCTGCATGTTTAAAGATAATTTATTGTGAATCTATTTAAATTGACTTTTGGCTGAAATCAGGAGCTCAGTGTGTTGGAGTTGTTGGAATGAACTGGTTTGCTCTCTCTTTGTGACAGCATTAATCACTTAACAAAAGCTGTGTTACACATTCAGACTTTGAACCCAATTGGGTGTGAAATGGTGGAAATATGGAGGAAGCAGCACTAAGAAAAGCTCTGCAATAAAAGAACATCCACGCCTGTGATGGTACAAAACTGATTTTAATTCACTGCTGTGAGACAGTGTCACTCCTGCCTAGACTGCGCATGAATTGCTTGCGCTTCAGTGTTTCACAACCTGATATCACGGGTACAGTGTCCTACATAGATCACACTCCAAAGCAGCTGTTCTTCAGCTTGTGTTAGCTGGATATGTGGAGGAGTTTTGCTGCTTCATGTTTGCCAACCTGAAAGTGACAGACTCTCAAAAGGTGGTTATTCTGAACTGCAGTATGAAATCTGCCTGTGAGTGAATTAACAAGCCTATTGCTTAGTCCCTGAAATGAGGAAACTGAAGTTTTATAGGTGTTGATTAAAATGGGGCTGCAGTATCTTTTTCTCTGTGTATTACTAGCTGTCGTCATCCCAGTTGGTTTGTAAGAAAATGCAGCCTGATTACTGGAGCTTTATTGAATGTTGCTTTTGGTACAGTAACAGTGGCATTTCATACAATTCTGTCTTTGACTCAGTGCAGCATTTATATCGGTGCTATGGATTTTGGTGAGTTGAGAGGCCACTTTGAATATAAACTGGCAGTTTGTTGTGGGGGTGGCGGTGGGGGGAGAGAGACTTGATTGAGTGTGGCAGATTTCTGAAGACCTTTAAAACTGACCTGCATCTTTGAGCTGGTGCTGATTGGACAGCTCCTATGAATTTTCAGCCTTCACTGTACTTGCGGTGTTTTGACTTTGGGTTCGGCCCTGCCAAGCTATCCAAGAAAATGTCATTTCATTTGGAAAATTGGGAGATGGAAATGGACTCCTAGCTTTAGAAGCTGTTTCCTGTGAGGCTAGCATTGCACGAGCAGTTGCATCTGCTTGGGTAGGTTAATGGAGATGCTGGTTTTCATAGGTGAACATGGCGCTGTGATCGTACTTCCACCTAATTTAAGTTAAACAGGATGAATGCAAGCGAAAGCACTGGCTTCATCGCTTTGGCACCGAAATTGTTCCTACTTCTCCATGGGCCCAGCTTACTCTGCTGTGATTCTGAACATGTCGTTTGACTGTCCAGACAGTGGCAAATGTTTGGATAGTTCCTTCACTTGTCACCACAATTTCCTGCAGTATGAGTGTCACTAAACGAGATGTTGAACTGAGAGAACCATATTGAACAAGGTGAGAGGAGACAGTGATGCGTATGAATGCTGGCGGGAAGTTACTGAGTCTATAAATAGTTATATTCACAAAGCAAGGAGCACTGACTAGCAAGCTCAGTGCTTTGTGGGATTTGTTTGAACTTGCGATTTCCATTCGAGTGTGACTGTATTTCTCAGGGGGCGTCTGTGTGTCTGTCTGTGTGTCTGTCTGTGTGTCTGTCTGTGTGTCTGTCTGTGTGTCTGTCTGTGTGTCTGTCTGTGTGTCTGTCTGTGTGTCTGTCTGTGTGTCTGTCTGTGTGTCTGTCTGTGTGTCTGTCTGTGTGTCTGTCTGTGTGTCTGTCTGTGTGTCTGTCTGTGTGTCTGTCTGTGTCCAATCCTACATAGATCACAGGCCCAAATGCCTGAACACATTGAAACTTGCAGATTCGAATATGCTCATAGGCAGTAAAGTAGCTCAGATACAAAAAAGCACTCAAACTAGATATATCTGGTGTTGCTCTTTTATTCCTGTAGTGCTTTGTGTGTAATTTCAACAACTTCATTTATCCAAGTGCCCATTAAGTCTTGGGAGTGAGGTGATCCTCATTGATGGTAGAGGCAGCACCTCAGTGCAAAAGACAAGGCTGGAGAATTTAGAAAAATCTTCAGCTGGAACTGCCAAGTGGATAATCCATTTCAGCCTCCTCCCAAGGTCCCCTGTATTACTGATGCCAATCTTCAGACAATTTGATTCATTCCACATGATATCAAAAATGGCTGAGGGCACTGGATACAACAAAGACTCTGGGCCCTGACAGCATCCTGGCTGCAGTACTGAAAACCTGTGTCCCAGAACTAACCATGCCTTTAACCAAGCTGTTTCAGTATAGCTACAACACTGGCATCTACCCAACAATGTGAAAACTTGATCGAGTCCCTGGAGAAACATTTGACAAAGGGGCATGACTGATATCCTGGGATATGCTATTTCCCAGACAATGGGGATAGATCAGTGAACATTTCCATGTTCTCTCGCTCTCCTTCTCAGCTTACTCTGATATTCAGGGTTTATTTTATCTGTGCAGTTTTTAGGTTTTATAGATTTGGGGAAAGGTTTCCCTCTGCCCTGGCCCACACCCCACCTCATCCTTCCAGAGCTCAAGTTTACCCAATCTCTTAGCTCACCCTGTTAGCATTTCAGGACTTGTCTTGCTTTTCTGAGTATAGTTTCTAGTGGCTGTTTTTCAACTGCGTAGCGCTCTTATTAAGCGGCAACCAGTCTATATGGGGTCTGCCCAGTGGCACAGTTAGCGCATTGGCTTCCTCATCTATATTTATAGATGGATAAATATAGAATGATGCATGTTTTATATATTGCCTGCAGAGGCTCATTCCAAGCGCAACACAGTTAGTCCCACTCTCTCCCCATACCTCTGCAATTCTTTCTCCTTCAAGCATTTATCCAAATTGCTTTGGAAGGCTATTATTGAATTTGTATTTACCATCCTATCAGGCACATTGACGTTGTCTGTACGTTAAAGTGATGCCTGTAGTACTTCAAGGTCTGTCTGCGTTAATCCAGTTTGTTACTTATATTATTGACTTCTCAACTATCCATTTATCAATATCTGCTGATTTGAAATTGTCAGACTGCTTGTCCAACATTGAGTGCAGAAATTTCCTCTAGATGTTAGGTTAGAGTTAGACTCAAGTCATTGCCTCCAGGTCCTCAGCACCAGCTCAGTTCACTATCCACTGATTCCGTTCCTCTCCCTGGCAACTGACTGAGGCGAAACCAGATTATTTGCAATTGGAGTCATTTTTGACCCCGAGATGAACTTCCGACCGCACATCCACATTGTCACTAAAACTGCCTGATTCCACCTCTGTAAGGTTGTGCGATTCTGTCCTGCCTCAGTTCATTTGCTGCTGAAACTTCATTCATGCTATTGTTTTATCGCTAGACTTGAATGCTGCTAATGCATTCCTAGTCGACCTCCTACTTTTACCTTTGGAAACTTGAGGTTATCCAAAACTCTGCTGCCCGTGTCCTAGCTTGCACTAAGCCCTATTCGGCCACCACCTCTGTGTTTGCTGCCCTACACTGGTTTCCAGTTAAGCAATGACTTGATTTCCCATCCTTGTTTTCAGATCCCTGCATGGCTTCACCCTCCCTCTGTCTAATCTCCTCCAGCCTACAACCTGAGACATCAGCGCTCTCCTAGCCCTGACATCTTGAGCAGCCCCCATATTAATTGCTCCATGCCTTCAGTTGCGGAATTGCTTAACTCTGGAATTCCCTCCTGGATTCTCTCTGCCTCCACCTGTCTTTCCTACTCTTAAGATGCTGTCTAAAACCTACCTCTTTGACCAAGCTTTTGAGCATCTGCTGTAAGATCTTTGTGGCTCACTGTCAAATTTTCTTTGATGACACTTCTTTGAAGTGGCTTGAGATGTTTTTGTGTTAAAAATGCGATATAAATGGTGTTGCCGTGTGCCTTCCCAGTTCCATAACTGATCTAATTCACTTGTATCTTTCATCAATTACCTCACTATCTAAATTGCTTTATTCTTTATTAATTTTTGTGGCAACAGCAAATTCTGACCAGCTTCTTATTTGTTTTGGTTTCTAGGCCAGTTCTGCAGGTTGAAAACAATAGGATTGGAAGCACAAAACCCCATGGGACTCTCCTGTCTTCCTCTTCCTGTTTGATCTATTAACTCTTAAATGTTCTGTTCCTTATTTCAACTAGTTTCATATCCAGTTACAGAAGCTAGGGAGATTTCCCAAGCAGGATGTTCCCCTTCCAGGTCCCCACTGACTGCTTCCCCAAGTATCCCCCCAGCTTGTCCCTCTGAATAAAGGGCATCATTTTACTTGTAACTGACCTGTTTGTGACCTATTGTTGCCTGGATTGGTGTTGCAGGTCTTTTTCAATATGGGTGTATTTTGACTATTTCTGACCCTGCCACCCTCACCCCAGAGCTAACTGAATGTTCCTTTAGAGTTGCTGGTTTCCTCCCTGGTTGTCTCCTCCTTAAGGCATATGCTGTTCACCCTTTGATCTGTATCTGTTGATCCATATCCAAGTTAACCCTAAGCCGGCCCCACCCCAATTTATCGGGGGTCACGGACTATGAAATCCTTTAGGATGCTCTGTATGCTACAGAAATTGGTGAGTTGCTTTTATCCTTTACAGTTGACACCTGTAAGAAATATTCATATAACCTGGAGATATTTTGCTGTCTTTACTACACTGTTGTGCTCACTCTTGCAGATCACCCCCCACCTGATTTGGCCATCTGATTTTTTTTTTAACTGACAGTATTTTTTCCTTAAGTTGTGCCTCTGAAGTACTCCTTCCAAAATGCTCAGCTTGAAATTGTTGCTGTAATAGTGTGCAAACACTTAATATACAGGAATTTGATAATGACACTATTCCTATGATGTTAGGAACATAGGAAGAAGATGTTATGACTCCCGTAGAGACTAATAAATATTTTTAAAAAAGGAATCCCCTTCACGTCAATGGAAAGAAAACCACGGGACAAGATTTCACCTTTTAAAGCTTTTACTGTGACAAGCCAACTAAAATCAACATAATTCAAACATAAATTAGCAAGTGAAGGATATTTAAAAATGAAGTAAATTTCACTTCCAATAGCTGATATGACAAAAATACGCTTCACTAAGTTACAAACACTTGTGTTACTTTGCATGTAAATGTGGTACCATGTGCAATCTTAGTCTTTACAACTGTGCCTTCATTATATAGGATCTGGCAGTTCCCACGCAATCATTTCAGCCTTTGTGTTGCATTCATCCACAGCTGTATTCTATCAGAAGTCACCAGAAATGGCTAACACCGACAAGGTGCTCAACTACAAAGCCCCTCTCATTTGGGTCACAACAGTCTTAATGGCACAGGACCCCAAGAGACCCCCCTTTCCAACCCTTTTAAACAGTCTAGTGGGCTCGAGCAACATCGAAACGGCAGCAATGGGTCTGTCCAATCCACAATTCCTTGCTCTTCCTTTCTTCAGTTCTTTTGGATCTGTTCTGAACTGCCAAACAGAAAACTGATTGAATTGGAGAGATCCTTGCTTGTTTCCCCCCTCAAATTCTGGGTGTGTTCTGAAGTGCCAAACCAAAACACAAGCTGAAGTTTGTACCAACACCACTACAATTAGCTTTTTATTTATCCTTTGCCTTTTAGCTTTTCATTTCCATGGCAACCTTGGGTCAAATGAGCATTTCTTGGAACCTAATTATCATAATCAGGAAAACAATTTGCCCTGTTTTTCGGTATACTCCCCATTTCACCTTGGTCTTTAAGGGACTATGACACAAAAAGAAAATACAGTCATCACATAGAGGAAAGGCACTCAGCTCCTCAAACCATTCAGTTATGCTTTGGCTGACCTTTATCTCAAAAGACAGGACTACAATAATAGTTATTTCCAAGCTCTCTTTCATTAGTGACCTAGTTCATGTGCACTCTCAAACCTCACATTATTCCTGAAGTGCAGTGCCCAGAGTTGGGAACACTACTCCAGTTGAGACCAAGGAAGAGTTTTATGAAGGTTCATTATAACTTTGCGTTTGTACCCTGTGCCTCACAGAGAACCTAGAATTGATCATCTGCCTATTATCATTACATTTTGTGAAATTCTGCTTGGTGCAGATTGACTGCCATGGCTGTGTTTGCCTACAGTACAACAGTGACCACATCAAACGTATTTCATTGGCATTTGAGGTGACATGAAGATGTGAGAGGCTTTCTGTCAATGAAAGTTCATTATTTCTACTTCATATTTTAATTGTTATAAATTAAGCAGTGAAACCATATAAACTAATGAACTCACGTGAATTGTCAACATGTAAATTGATCAAATTATTGAACAATCAACCACCTATGCAAACATGACTCAGGAAGAGAAACCGTGTATATGGTGAGAAAAGCAATGTTATTACATGAATCACATACTTGTATTTGGTGAACCTGTTTTCTGCTATTAACTAGGTCATATGCTTTCCACAAGGTTTAAAATCAATAGTAAGCTTGGCGGTTCCCACCTAAAACTGTTTCCCTTCAAGCCAAAGCTCCCTCAGTTGTTTCATTCCACTCAGCTGTCTCCTAGGTTTCAGCGCATCGACACTGAGTGTATTGATTTGTCTTTGCCTGGGAATATATTCAGTTGAAGGGCTTAAATATTGATGGAGCTGAGCTTTGCTCTTGTGTTTTAAAAAAAAAATGTTATCAGATTCCCTCACTGAGCTTAGAACGTTTTGAATGTCTGTTGGCCTTTCATTAATAGATAATGGATCACAGAATCTTCACTCTGTTAGCGTAGTATCCACAAAGATATGAGATGCCCCTTGTCGAAAACATCTGAAAACACAGTGTCAATATATATATTTTTGTTAGTGCTGGTTGAAAGAGGATTGTTTGCCAGGACACCAGGAAGTGCCCTTGCTCTGTCAATGTTGTCATGGGATCTTTAACATGAATGACTGGACCAGACCTTTTGGGCCTTGATTTACTGGGCACGGGGGAGAGGAGTTA
>NW_027599220.1:0-29660 GCF_964194155.1 Cetorhinus maximus | reverse complement strand
ACAGAGCCAAACAGAGCCAAACAGAGCACAACAGAGCCACACAGAGCCAAGCAGATAAATCAGAGTCAAACATAGCAAAACTAGTCAGACAGAGCAAAACAGAGCCAAACAGAGCCGAACAGAGCCAAACAGAGGCAGACAGAGCAAAACAGAGCCAAACAGAGCCAAACAGAGCAAAGCAGAGCCAAACAGAGCTAAACAGAGCCAAACAGAGCCAAAAAGAGCACAACAGAGCCAAACAGAGCCAAACAGATTAAACAGAGCCAAACAGAGCCAAACAGAGCCAAACAGAGCACAACAGAGCCACACAGAGCCAAGCAGAGCCAAACATAGCCAAGCAGAGCAAATCAGAGCCAAACAGAGCAAAACAGAGTCAGACAGAGCAAAACAGAGCCAAACAGAGCAGAACAGAGCCAAACAGAGGCAGACAGAGCAAATCAGAGCCAAACAGAGACAAACAGAGCACAACAGAGCAAAACAGAGCCAAACAGGGCTACACAGAGCCCGACAGAGCCAGACAGAGCCAAACATAGCCAGACAGAGCCAAACAGAGTCAACACTGCAAAACAGAGCCAAACAGAGCCAAACATAGCCAAACAGAGTCAGACAGAGCAGAACAGAGCCAAACAGAGCTGAACAGAGCCAAACAGAGGCAGACAGAGCAAATCAGAGCCAAACAGAGACAAACAGAGCCAAACTGAGCACAACAGAGCAAAACAGAGCCAAACAGGGCTACACAGAGCCTGACAGAGCCAGACAGAGCCAAACATAGCCAGACAGAGCCAAACAGAGTCAACACTGCAATACAGAGCCAAAAAGAGCCAAACAGAACGAAACAGATCCAAACAGAGCAAAACAGAGCTAAACAGAGCAAAACAGAGTGAAACAGAGCCATACAAAGCCAGACAGAGCTAAACAGAGCCAGACAGAGCGGAAAGTGCCCAACAGAGCCAAACAGAGAACAACAGAGCCACACACAGCCAAACAGAGCCAAACAGAGCCAAATAGGGCCAAACAGAGCAAATCAGAGCCAAACAGAGACAGGCAGAGCCAAACAGAGCACAACAGAGTCAAACAGAGCCAAACAGGGCTACACAGAGCCAGAGGGAGCCAAACAGAGCCAAACAGAGCCAAACAGTGCCAAACTGAGTCAAACAGAGCAAAGCAGAGTCAAACAGAGCAGAACATAGACAAACAGAGCCAATCAGAGCCATTGAGACTCAAACAGAGCAAAACAGAGCCAAACAGGGCTACAGAGAGCCAGACAGAGCCAAACAGAGCCAAACAGAGCCAAACAGAGCCAAACAGAGTCAAACAGAGCAAAGCCGAGACAAACAGAGCAGGACAGAGCCAAACAGAGCCAATCAGAGACATTGAGAATCCAACAGAGCAAAACAGAGCCAAACAGAGCAAAGCAGAGACACACAGAGTCAAACAGAGCCAAACAGAGTCAAACAGAGCAGAACAGAACCATACAGAGCCAATCAGAGCCATAGAGAGTCTAACAGAGCAAAACAGAGCCAAACAGAGCCAGACAGAGCCAAACCGAGACAAAAAGAGCAAAACAGAGCCAAACAGAGCAGAACAGAGCCAATCAGAGCCAAACATAGCCAGACAGAGCACAACAGAGTCACACAGAGCCAAACAGAGCCAAACAGAACCGAACAGAGCCAAACAGAGCCAAACAGAGCACAACAGAGCCAAACAGTGCAAAGCAGAACCAAACAGAGCCAAACAGAGCCGTCAAAGAGAGCCAAACAGAACGAAACAGATCCAAACAGAGCAAAACCGAGCTGAACAGAGCAAAACAGAGTGAAACAGAGCAATACAAAGACAAACAGAGCTAAACAGAGCCAGACAGAGCGGAAAGTGCCCAACAGTGCCTAACAGAGCACAACAGAGCCACACACAGCCAAACAGAGCCAAACAGAGCCAAATAGGGCAGAACAGAGCAAATCAGAGCCAAACGGAGACAGGCAGAGCCAAACAGAGCACAACAGAGCCAAACAGAGCCAAACAGAGCAGTACAGAGCCATACAGAGCCAATCAGAGCCATAGAGAGTCATACAGAGCAAAACAGAGCCCAACAGATCCAAACAGAGCCAAACAGAGCAAAACAGATTGTAACAGAGCAGAACATAGCCAAACAGAGCCAAACAGAGCCAAACAGAGAAAATCAGAGCCAAGCAGAGTTAAACAGAGCACAACAGAGCTAAACAGAGCCAAACATGCCCAAACAGAGCCCGACAGAGTAAAACAAAGCCAAACAGAGCTAAACAGAGCCAAACATGGCCAAACAGAGACAGACAGAGCAAAATAGAGCCAGACAGAGCCAAACAGAGGCAGGCAGAGCAAAACAGAGCCAAACAGAGACAGGCAGAGCCAAACAGAGCACAACAGAGCCAAACAGAGCCAAACAGGGCTACACAGAGCAAGACAGAGCCAAACAGAGTGAAACAGTGCCAAACTGAGTCAAACAGAGCAAAGCAGAGTCAAACAGAGCAGAACATAGCCAAACGGAGCCAATCAGAGCCATTGAGACTCAAACAGAGCAAAACAGAGCCAAACAGAGCAAAACAGAGCCAAACACAGTCAAACAGAGCCAAACAGAGTCAAACAGAGCAGAACAGAAACATACAGAGCCAATCAGAGCCATAGAGAGTCAAACAGAGCACAACAGAGCCACACACAGCCAAACAGAGCCAAACAGATCCAAACAGAGCAAAACACACCCAGACAGAGCCAAACAGAGACAAGCAGAGCCAAACAGAGCACAACAGAGCCAAACAGAGCCAAACAGGGCTACACAGAGCCAGACAGAGACAAACAAAGCCAAACAGTGCCAAACAGAGTCAAACAGAGCAAAGCACAGTCAAACAGAGCAGAACATAGCCAAACAGAGCAAAACAGAGCCATTGAGACTCAAACAGAGCAAAACAGAGCTAACCAGAGCGAAACAGATCCAAACAGAGCCAAACAGAGCCAAACAGAGTCAAACAGACCAGAACAGAACCATACAGAGCCAATCAGAGCCATAGAGAGTCAAACAGAGCAGAACAGAGCCAAACAGAGCCAAACAGACCAGAACAGATTGAAACAGAGCAGAACAGAACCAAACAGAGCCGAACAGAGCTGAACAGAGCAAAATAGAGCCAAACAGAGCTACACAGAGCCAAACAAGGCCAAACAGAGCAAAACAGAGCCAAACCGAGCCAAACAGAGCCAAACAAAGCCAAACAGAGCACAACAGAGCCACACAGAGACAAACAGAGCCAAGAAGAGCCAAACATAGCCAAGCAGAGCCTAGCGGAGCAAATCAGAGCCAAACAGAGCAAAACAGAGTCAGACAGAGCAAAATAGAGCCAAACAGAGCGGAACAGAGCCAAACAGAGGCAGACAGAGCAAAACAAAGCCAAACAGAGACAAACACAGCCAAACAGAGCACAACAGAGTGAAACAGAGCCAAACAGGGCTACACAGAGCCTGACAGAGCCAGACAGAGCCAAATAGAGCCAAACAGAGTCGAACAGAGCAAACACTGCAAAACAGAGCCAAACAGAGCCAAACAGAGCACACCAGAGCAAAACAGAGCTAAACAGAGCCAAACAGAGTCAAACAGAGCACAAGAGATCCACACAGAGCTAATCCGGGTCAAACAGAGCCACACAGAGCTAAACAGAGCCTAACAGAGCACAACAGAGCCAAACAGTGCAAAGCAGAACTAAACAGAGCCAAACAGAGCAATACAGAGCCAAACAGAGCCAAACAGAGGCACACAGAGCACACAACAGAGCCAAACAGAGCCCAACAGAGCCAAACAAAGCCACACAGAGCAAAACAGAGCAGAACAGAGCCAAACTGAGCCAAACAGAGCAAAGCAGAGCAAAACAGAAACCATATAGAGCCAAACAGAACCAAACAGAGCCAAACAGAGCACAGCAGAGCCACACAGAGCCAAACAGAGCCAAACAGAGCGAAGCAGATCCAAACAGAGCAAAACACAGCCAAACAGAGCAAAACAGAGCGAAACAGAGTCAAACAGACCAGAACAGAACCATACAGAGCCAATCAGAGCCATAGAGAGTCAAACAGAGCAAAACAGAGCCAAAGAGAGCCAAACAGACCAGAACAGATTGAAACAGAGCAGAACAGAGCCAAAGAGAGCCAAACAGAGATGAACAGAGCCGAACAGAGCAAAATAGAGCCAAACAGAGCTACACAGAGCCAAACATGGCCAAACAGAGCCAAACAGAGTCAAACAGAGCCAAACACAGTCAAACAGAGCCAAACAGAGACAATCAGAGCCAAACAGAGCAAAACTGAGCCAAACAGAGACAAACAGAACCAAACAGAACGCAACAGAGCCAAAAAGAGCCAAACAGAGCGAAACAGAGCCAGACAGAGCCAGACAGATCCAAACAGAGACAAACAGAGCACACCAGAGCCAAACAAAGCCAAGCAGATCCAAACAGAGTGAAACAGAGCAAAACAGAGACAAACAGAGCCGTCAAACAGAGCCAAACAGAACGAAACAGATCCAAACAGAGCAAAACAGAACGAAACAAAGCAAAACAGAGTGAAACAGAGCCAGACAGAGCGGAAAGTGCCCAACAGAGCCAAACAGAGCACAACAGAGCCACACACAGCCAAACAGAGCCAAACAGAGCCAAATAGGGCCTAAAAGAGCAAATCAGAGCCAAACAGAGACAGGAAGAGCCAGACAGAGCACAACAGAGTCAAACAGAGCCAAACAGGGCTACACAGAGCCAGACAGAGCCAAACAGAGCCAAACAGAGCCAAACAGTGCCAAACTGAGTCAAACAGAGCAAAGCAGAGTCAAACAGAGCAGAACATAGCCAAACAGAGCCAATCAGAGCCATTGAGACTCAAACAGCGCAAAACAGAGCCAAACAGGGCTACAGAGAGCCAGACAGAGCCAAACAGAGCCAAACAGTGCCTTACAGTGCCAAACTGAGTCAAACAGAGCAAAGCAGAGACAAACAGAGCAGTACAGAGCTAAACAGAGCCAATCAGAGCCATTGAGAATCAAACGGAGCAAAACAGAGCCAAACAGAGCAAAGCAGAGCCAAACAGAGTCAAACAGAGCCAAACAGAGTCAAACAGAGCAGAACAGAACCATACAGAGCCAATCAGAGCCATAGAGAGTCAAACAGATCAAAACACAGCCAGACAGAGCCAAGCAGAGCAAAACAGAGCCAAACAGAGCTAAACAGAGCCACACAGAGCCAAGCAGAGCAAATCAGAGCCAAACAGAGCAAAACAGAGACAGACAGAGCCAAACAGAGCCGGACAGTGCCAAACAGAGGCAGACAGAGCAAAACAGAGCCAAACAGAGACAAGCAGAGCCAAACAGAGCACAACAGAGCCAGACAGAGCCAAACAGGGTTACACAGAGCCAGACAGAGACAAACAAAGCCAAACAGTTCCAAACAGAGTCAAACAGAGCAAAGCACAGTCAAACAGAGCAGAACATAGCCAAACAGACCAAAGCAGAGCCATTGAGACACAAACAGAGCGAAACAGAGCCAAACAGAGCAAAACAGATCCAAACAGAGCCAAACAGAGCCAAACAGAGTCAAACAGAGCAGAACAGAACCATACAGAGCCAATCAGAGCCATAGAGTGTCTAACAGAGCAAAACAGAGCCAAAAAGAGCCAAACAGACGAAAACAGATTGAAACAGAGCAGAACAGAGCCAAACAGAGCCAAACAGAGCTGAACAGAGCCAAACCGAGCAAAATATAGCCAAACAGAGCTACACGGAGCCAAACATGGCCAAACAGAGCAAAACAGAGCCAAACAGTGCCAAACAGAGTCAAACAGAGCAAAACAGAGCCAAACAGAGCCAAACAGAGGCAAACAGAGGCAATCAGAGCACAACAAAGCAAAGCAGAGCCAAACAGAGCCAAACAGAGCAAAGCAGAGCCAAACAGAGCCAAACAGAGTCAAACAGGGCTAAACAGAGCCAATCAGAGCCAAACAGAGCAAAACAGAGCCAAACAGAGCAAAGCAGAGCCAAACAGAGCACAACAGAGCCAAACAGAGCCAAACAGAGCAAAATAGTGCCACACAGAGCCAAACAGAGCCAAGCAGAGCCAAACAGAGCCAAACAGAATCAACACTGCAAAACAGAGCCAAACAGAGCCAAGCAGAGCCAATCAGAGTCAACAGAGCAAAACAGAACAAACAGAGCCAAACAGAGCCAAGCAGGGTCAAACAGAGCCAGACAGAGACAAACAGAGCCAAACAGAGCCAGACAGAGCCAAACAGAGCAAAGCAGAACCAAACAGAGCCAATCAGAGCCATAGGGAGCAATACAGAGCCAAACATAGTCAAACAGAGGCACACAGAGCACAACAGAGCAAAACAGAGCCAAACAGAGCCAAGCAGTGCAAAACAGAGCCAAACAGAGCCAAACAGAACGAAACAGATCCATACAGAGCAAAACAGAGCTAAACAGAGCAAAACAGAGTGAAACAGAGCCATACAAAGCCAAACAGAGCTAAACAGAGCCAGACAGAGCGGAAAGTAACCAACAGAGCAAAACAGAGAACAACAGAGACACACACAGCCAAACAGAGCCAAACAGAGCCAAATAGGGCCAAACAGAGCAAATCAGAGCCAAACAGAGACAGGCAGAGCCAAACAAAGCACAACAGAGTCAAACAGAGCCAAACAGGGCTACACAGTGCCAGACAGAGCCAAACAGAGCCAAACAGTGCCAAACTGAGTCAAACAGAGCAAAGCAGAGTCAAACAGAGCAGAACATAGACAAACAGAGCCAATCAGAGCCATTGAGACTCAAACAGAGCAAAACAGAGCCAAACAGGGCTACAGAGAGCCAGACAGAGCCAAACAGAGACAAACAGAGCCATACAGTGCCAAACAGAGTCACACAGAGCAAAGCCGAGACAAACAGAGCAGGACAGAGCCAAACAGAGCCTATCAGAGCCATTGAGAATCCAACAGAGCATAACAGAGCCAAACAGAGCAAAGCAGAGACACACAGAGTCAAACAGAGCCAAACAGAGTCAAACAGAGCAGAACAGAACCATACAGAGCCAATCAGAGCCATAGAGAGTCTAACAGAGCAAAACAGAGCCAAACAGAGCCAAACAGAGCCGGACAGAGCCAAACCGAGACAAAAAGAGCAAAACAGAGCCAAACAGAGCAGAACAGAGCCAATCAGAGCCAAACATAGCCAAACAGAGCACAACAGAGTCACGCAGAGCCAAACAGAGCAAAACAGAGCCGAACAGAGCAGAACAGAGCCAATCAGAGCCAAACATAGCCAAACAGAGCACAACAGAGTCACGCAGAGCCAAACAGAGCAAAACAGAGCCGAACAGAGCCAAACAGAGCCAAACTGAGTCAAACAGAGCAGAACAGAGCCATACAGAGCCAATCAGAGCCATAGAGAGTCATACAGAGCAAAACAGAGCCCAACAGATCCAAACAGAGCCAAACAGAGCAAAACAGATTGTAACAGAGCAGAACAGAGCCAAACAGAGCCAAACAGAGCCGAACAGAGCCAAACAGAGAAAATCAGAGCCAAGCAGAGTTAAACAGAGCACAACAGAGCTAAACAGAGCCAAACATGCCCAAACAGAGCCCGACAGAGTAAATCATAGCCAAACAGAGCTAAACAGAGCCAAACATGGCCAAACAGAGACAGACAGAGCAAAATAGAGCCAGACAGAGCCAAACAGAGGCAGGCAGAGCAAAACAGAGCCAAACAGAGACAGGCAGAGCCAAACAGAGCACAACAGAGCCAAACAGAGCCAAACAGGGCTACACAGAGCAAGACAGAGCCAAACAGAGCGAAACAGTGCCAAACTGAGTCAAACAGAGCAATACAGAGTCAAACAGAGCAGAACATAGCCAAACAGAGCCAATCAGAGCCATTGAGACTCAAACAGAGCACAACAGAGCCAAACAGAGCAAAACAGAGCCAAACACAGTCAAACAGAGCAGAACAGAACCATACAGAGCCAATCAGAGCCATAGAGAGTCAAACAGAGCAACAACAGAGCCACACACAGCCAAAAAGAGCCAAACAGATCCAAACAGAGCAAAACACAGCCAGACAGAGCCAAGCAGAGACAAGCAGAGCCAAACAGAGCACAACAGAGCCGAACAGAGCCAAATAGAGAAAATCAGAGCCAAGCAGAGTTAAACAGAGCACAACAGAGCTAAACAGAGCCAAACATGCCCAAACAGAGCCCGACAGAGTAAAACATAGCCAATACAGAGCTAAACAGAGCCAAACATGGCCAAACAGAGACAGGCAGAGCAATATAGAGCCAGACAGAGCCAAACAGAGGCAGGCAGAGCAAAACAGAGCCAAACAGAGACAGGCAGAGCCAAACAGAGCACAACAGAGCCAAACAGAGCCAAACAGGGCTACACAGAGCAAGACAGAGCCAAACAGAGCGAAACAGTGCCAAACTGAGTCAAACAGAGCAATACAGAGTCAAACAGAGCAGAACATAGCCAAACAGAGCCAATCAGAGCCATTGAGACTCAAACAGAGCACAACAGAGCCAAGCAGAGCAAATCAGAACCAAACAGAGACAGGCAGAGCCACACAGAGCACAACAGAGTCAAACAGAGCCAAACAGGGCTACACAGAGCCAGACAGAGCCAAACAGAGCCAAACAGAGCCAAACAGAGCCCAACAGAGCCAAACAAAGCCACACAGAGCAAAACAGAGCAGAACAGAGCAGAACAGAGCCAAACAGGGCTACACAGAGCCTGACAGAGCCAGACAGAGCCAAATAGAGCCAAACAGAGTCGAACAGAGCCAACACTGCAAAACAGAGCCAAACAGAGCCAAACAGAGCACACCAGAGCAAAACAGAGCTAAACAGAGCCAAACAGAGTCAAACAGAGCACAAGAGATCCACACAGAGCTAATCCGGGTCAAGCAGAGCCAGACAGAGCTAAACAGAGCCAAACAGAGCACAACAGAGCCAAACAGTGCAAAGCAGAACCAAACAGAGCCAAACAGAGCAATACAGAGCCAAACAGAGCCAAACAGAGGCACACTGAGCAAAACAGAGCAGAACAGAGCCAAACAGAGGCAAACAGAGCCAAACAGAGCAAAGCAGAGCAAAACAGAGCCATATAGAGCCAAACAGAACCAAACAGAGCCAAACAGAGCACAGCAGAGCCACACAGAGCCGCACAGAGCCAAACAGAGCGAAGCAGATCCAAACAGACCAAAACACAGCCAAACAAAGCAAAACACAGTCAAACAGAGCCAAACACAGTCAAACAGAGCCAAACGGAGACAATCAGAGCCACACAGAGCAAAACTGAGCTAAACAGAGACAAACAGAACCAAACAGAACGCAACAGAGCCAAAAAGAGCCAAACAGAGCGAAACAGAGCCAGACAGAGCCAGACAGATCCAAACAAAGACAAACAGAGCGCACCAGAGCCAAACAAAGCCAAGCAGATCCAAACAGAGTGAAACAGAGCACAACAGAGCCAAACAGATCCAAACAGAGCCAAACAGAGCATAACAGAGCCAAACAGATCCAAACAGAGCCAAACAGAGCATAACAGAGCCTAACAGAGCCAAACAGAGTCAAACAGAGCAAAACAGAGCCAAACAGAGCCGTCAAACAGAGCCAAACAGAACTAAACAGATCCAAACAGAGCAAAACAGAGCTCAACAGAGCAAAACAGAGCGAAACAGAGCAATACAAAGCCAAACAGAACTAAACAGATCCAAACAGAGCCAAATAGGGCCAAACAGTGCAAATCAGAGCCAAACAGAGACAGGCAGAGCCAAACAGAGCACAACAGAGTCAAACAGAGCCAAACAGGGCTACACAGAGCCAGACAGAGCCAAACAGAGCCAAACAGAGCCAAACAGTGCCAAACTGAGTCAAACAGAGCAAAGCAGAGTCAAACAGAGCAGAACATAGCCAAACAGAGCCAATCAGAGCCATTGAGAATCAAACGGAGCAAAGCAGAGCCAAACAGAGCATAGCAGAGCCAAACAGAGTCAAACAGTGCCAAACAGAAGTCAAACAGAGCAGAACAGAACCATACAGAGCCAACCAGAGCCATAGAGAGTCAAACAGATCAAAACAGAGCCAAACAGAGCCAAACAGAGCAAAACACAGCCAGACAGAGCAGAACAGAATCAAGCAGAGCAAACAGAGCCAAATAGAGCCAAACAGAGCCACGCAGAGCAAAGCAGAGCAAATCAGAGCCAAACAGAGCAGAACAGAGACAGACAGAGCCAAACAGAGCCGGACAGTGCCAAACAGAGGCAGACAGAGCAAAACAGAGCCAAACAGAGACAAGCAGAGCCAAACAGAGCACAACAGAGCCAGACAGAGCCAAACAGGGTTACACAGAGCCAGACAGAGACAAACAAAGCCAAACAGTTCCAAACAGAGTCAAACAGAGCAAAGCACAGTCAAACAGAGCAGAACATAGCCAAACAGACCAAAGCAGAGCCATTGAGACACAAACAGAGCGAAACAGAGCCAAACAGAGCAAAACAGATCCAAACAGATCCAAACAGAGCCAAACAGAGTCAAACAGAGCAGAACAGAACCATACAGAGCCAATCAGAGCCATAGAGAGTCTAACAGAGCAAAACAGAGCCAAACAGAGCCAATCAGAGCCAAACAGAGCAAAACAGAGTCAGACAGAGCCAAACAGAGCAGAACAGAGCCAAACAGAGGCAGACAGAGCAAATCAGAGCCAAACAGAGACAAACAGAGCACAACAGAGCAAAACAGAGCCAAACAGGGCTACACAGAGCCCGACAGAGCCAGACAGAGCCAAACATAGCCAGACAGAGCCAAACAGAGTCAACACAAAACAGAGCCAAACAGAGCCAAACATTGCCAAACAGAGTCAGACAGAGCAAAACACAGCCAAACAGAGCTGAACAGAGTCAAACAGAGGCAGACAGAGCAAATCAGAGCCAAACAGAGACAAACAGAGCCAAACAGAGCACAACAGAGCAAAACAGAGCCAAACAGGGCTACACAGAGCCTGACAGAGCCAGACAGAGCCAAACATAGCCAGACAGAGCCAAACAGAGTCAACACTGTAATACAGCGCCAAACAGAGCCAAACAGATCGAAACAGATCCAAACAGAGCAAAACAGAGCTAAACAGAGCAAAACAGAGTGAAACAGAGCCATACAAAGCCAGACAGAGCTAAACAGAGCCAGACAGAGCGGAAAGTGCCCAACAGAGCCAAACAGAGAACAACAGAGCCACACACAGCCAAACAGAGCCAAATAGGGCCAAACAGAGCAAATCAGAGCCAAACAGAGACAGGCAGAGCCAAACAGAGCACAACAGAGTCAAACAGAGCCAAACAGGGCTACACAGAGCCAGACAGAGCCAAACAGAGCCAAACAGAGCCAAACAGAGCCCAACAGAGCCAGACAAAGCCACACAGAGCAAAACAGAGCAGAACAGAGCCAAACAGAGCCAAACAGGGCTACACAGAGCCTGACAGAGCCAGACAGAGCCAAATAGAGCCAAACAGAGTCGAACAGAGCCAACACTGCAAAACAGAGCCAAACAGAGCACACCAGAGCAAAACAGAGCTAAACAGAGCCAAACAGAGTCAAACAGAGCACAAGAGATCCACACAGAGCTAATCCGGGTCAAGCAGAGCCAGACAGAGCTAAACAGAGCCAAACAGAGCACAACAGAGCCAAACAGTGCAAAGCAGAACCAAACAGAGCCAAACAGAGCAATACAGAGCCAAACAGAGCCAAACAGAGGCACATTGAGCAAAACAGAGCAGAACAGAGCCAAACAGAGGCAAACAGAGCCAAACAGAGCAAAGCAGAGCAAAACAGAGCCATATAGAGCCAAACAGAACCAAACAGAGCCAAACAGAGCACAGCAGAGCCACACAGAGCCGCACAGAGCCAAACAGAGCGAAGCAGATCCAAACAGACCAAAACACAGCCAAACAAAGCAAAACACAGTCAAACAGAGCCAAACACAGTCAAACAGAGCCAAACGGAGACAATCAGAGCCACACAGAGCAAAACTGAGCCAAACAGAGACAAACAGAACCAAACAGAACGCAACAGAGCCAAAAAGAGCCAAACAGAGCGAAACAGAGCCAGACAGAGCCAGACAGATCCAAACAAAGACAAACAGAGCGCACCAGAGCCAAACAAAGCCAAGCAGATCCAAACAGAGTGAAACAGAGCACAACAGAGCCAAACAGATCCAAACAGTGCCAAACAGAGCATAACAGAGCCAAACAGAGCCAAACAGAGTCAAACAGAGCAAAACAGAGCCAAACAGAGCCGTCAAACAGAGCCAAACAGAACGAAACAGATCCAAACAGAGCAAAACAGAGCTCAACAGAGCAAAACAGAGCGAAACAGAGCAATACAAAGCCAAACAGAACTAAACAGATCCAAACAGAGCCAAATAGGGCCAAACAGAGCAAATCAGAGCCAAACAGAGACAGGCAGAGCCAAACAGAGCACAACAGAGTCAAACAGAGCCAAACAGGGCTACACAGAGCCAGACAGAGCCAAACAGAGCCAAACAGAGCCAAACAGTGCCAAACTGAGTCAAACAGAGCAAAGCAGAGTCAAACAGAGCAGAACATAGCCAAACAGAGCCAATCAGAGCCATTGAGAATCAAACGGAGCAAAACAGAGCCAAACAGAGCATAGCAGAGCCAAACAGAGTCAAACAGAGCCAAACAGAAGTCAAACAGAGCAGAACAGAACCATACAGAGCCAATCAGAGCCATAGAGAGTCAAACAGATCAAAACAGAGCCAAACAGAGCCAAACAGAGCAAAACACAGCCAGACAGAGCAGAACAGAATCAAGCAGAGCAAACAGAGCCAAACAGAGCCAAACAGAGCCACGCAGAGCAAAGCAGAGCAAATCAGAGCCAAACAGAGCAGAACAGAGACAGACAGAGCCAAACAGAGCCGGACAGTGCCAAACAGAGGCAGACAGATCAAAACAGAGCCAAACAGAGACAAGCAGAGCCAAACAGAGCACAACAGAGCCAGACAGAGCCAAACAGGGTTACACAGAGCCAGACAGAGACAAACAAAGCCAAACAGTTCCAAACAGAGTCAAACAGAGCAAAGCACAGTCAAACAGAGCAGAACATAGCCAAACAGACCAAAGCAGAGCCATTGAGACACAAACAGAGCGAAACAGAGCCAAACAGAGCAAAACAGATCCAAACAGAGCCAAACAGAGCCAAACAGAGTCAAACAGAGCAGAACAGAACCATACAGAGCCAATCAGAGCCATAGAGAGTCTAACAGAGCAAAACAGAGCCAAACAGAGCCAAACAGAGCAAAATATAGCCAAACAGAGCTACACGGAGCCAAACATGGCCAAACAGAGCAAAACAGAGCCAAACAGTGCCAAACAGAGTCAAACAGAGCAAAACAGAGCCAAACAAAGCCAAACAGAGGCAAACAGAGCCAATCAGAGCACAACAAAGCAAAGCAGAGCCAAACAGAGCCAAACAGAGCCAAAAAGAGCCAAACAGAGCAAAACAGAGCCAAACAGAGCACAACAGAGCCACACAGAGCCAAACAGATTAAACAGAGCCAAACAGAGCCAAACAGAGCCAAACAGAGCCACACAGAGCCACACAGAGCCAAGCAGAGACAAGCAGAGCAAATCAAAGTCAAACAGAGCAAAACTAGTCAGACAGAGCAAAACAGAGCCAAACAGAGCCGAACAGAGCCAAACAGAGGCAGACGGAGCAAAACAGAGCCAAACAGAGCAAAACAGAGCAAAGCAGAGCCAAACAGAGCTAAACAGAGCCAAACAGAGCCAAACAGAGCACAACAGAGCCAAACAGAGCCAAACAGATTAAACAGAGCCAAACAGAGCCAAACAGAGCACAACAGAGCCACACAGAGCCAAGCAGAGCCAAACATAGCCAAGCGGAGCAAATCAGAGCCAAACAGAGCAAAACAGAGTCAGACAGAGCCAAACAGAGCAGAACAGAGCCAAACAGAGGCAGACAGAGCAAATCAGAGCCAAACAGAGACAAACAGAGCACAACAGAGCAAAACAGAGCCAAACAGGGCTACACAGAGCCCGACAGAGCCAGACAGAGCCAAACATAGCCAGACAGAGCCAAACAGAGTCAACACAAAACAGAGCCAAACAGAGCCAAACATTGCCAAACAGAGTCAGACAGAGCAAAACACAGCCAAACAGAGCTGAACAGAGCCAAACAGAGGCAGACAGAGCAAATCAGAGCCAAACAGAGACAAACAGAGCCAAACAGAGCACAACAGAGCAAAACAGAGCCAAACAGGGCTACACAGAGCCTGACAGAGCCAGACAGAGCCAAACATAGCCAGACAGAGCCAAACAGAGTCAACACTGCAATACAGCGCCAAACAGAGCCAAACAGAACGAAACAGATCCAAACAGAGCAAAACAGAGCTAAACAGAGCAAAACAGAGTGAAACAGAGCCATACAAAGCCAGACAGAGCTAAACAGAGCCAGACAGAGCGGAAAGTGCCCAACAGAGCCAAACAGAGAACAACAGAGCCACACACAGCCAAACAGAGCCAAATAGGGCCAAACAGAGCAAATCAGAGCCAAACAGAGACAGGCAGAGCCAAACAGAGCACAACAGAGTCAAACAGAGCCAAACAGAGCCAAACAGAGCCAAACAGAGCCCAACAGAGCCAGACAAAGCCACACAGAGCAAAACAGAGCAGAACAGAGCCAAACAGAGCCAAACAGGGCTACACAGAGCCTGACAGAGCCAGACAGAGCCAAATAGAGCCAAACAGAGTCGAACAGAGCCAACACTGCAAAACAGAGCCAAACAGAGCACACCAGAGCAAAACAGAGCTAAACAGAGCCAAACAGAGTCAAACAGAGCACAAGAGATCCACACAGAGCTAATCCGGGTCAAGCAGAGCCAGACAGAGCTAAACAGAGCCAAACAGAGCACAACAGAGCCAAACAGTGCAAAGCAGAACCAAACAGAGCCAAACAGAGCAATACAGAGCCAAACAGAGCCAAACAGAGGCACATTGAGCAAAACAGAGCAGAACAGAGCCAAACAGAGGCAAACAGAGCCAAACAGAGCAAAGCAGAGCAAAACAGAGCCATATAGAGCCAAACAGAACCAAACAGAGCCAAACAGAGCACAGCAGAGCCACACAGAGCCAGACAGAGCCAAACAGAGCCAAACAGAGCCAAACAGAGCCCAACAGAGCCAGACAAAGCCACACAGAGCAAAACAGAGCAGAACAGAGCCAAACAGAGCCAAACAGGGCTACACAGAGCCTGACAGAGCCAGACAGAGCCAAATAGAGCCAAACAGAGTCGAACAGAGCCAACACTGCAAAACAGAGCCAAACAGAGCACACCAGAGCAAAACAGAGCTAAACAGAGCCAAACAGAGTCAAACAGAGCACAAGAGATCCACACAGAGCTAATCCGGGTCAAGCAGAGCCAGACAGAGCTAAACAGAGCCAACCAAGAGCACACAGAGCCAAACAGTGCAAAGCAGAACAAACAGAGCCAAACAGAGCAATACAGAGCCAAACAGAGCAAACAGAGGCACATTGAGCAAAACAGAGCAGAACAGAGCCAAACAGAGGCAAACAGAGCCAAACAGAGCAAAGCAGAGCAAAACAGAGCCATATAGAGCCAAAACAGAACCAAACAGAGCCAAACAGAGCACACAGCAGAGCCACACAGAGCCGCCACAGAGCCAAACAGAGCGAAGCAGATCCAAACAGACCAAAACACAGCCAAACAAAGCAAAACACAGTCAAACAGAGCCAAACACAGTCAAACAGAGCCAAACGGAGACCAATCAGAGCCACACAGAGCAAAAACTGAGCCAAACAGAGACAAACAGAACCCAAACAGAACGCAACAGAGCCAAAAAGAGCCAAACAGAGCGAAACAGAGCCAGACAGAGCCAGACAGATCCAAACAAGACAAACAGAGCGCACCAGAGCCAAACAAAGCCAAGCAGATCCAAACAGAGTGAAACAGAGCACAACAGAGCCAAACAGATCCAAACAGTGCCAAACAGAGCATAACAGAGCCAAAACAGAGCCAAACAGAGTCAAACAGAGCAAAACAGAGCCAAACAGAGCCGTCAAACAGAGCCAAACAGAACGAAACAGATCCAAACAGGCAAAACAGAGCTCAACAGAGCAAAACAGAGCGAAACAGAGCATACAAAGCCAAACAGAACTAAACAGATCCAAACAGAGCCAAATAGGCCAAACAGAGCAAATCAGAGCCAAACAGAGACAGGCAGAGCCAAACAGAGCACAACAGAGTCAAACAGAGCCAAACAGGGCTACACAGAGCCAGACAGAGCCAAACAGAGCCAAACAGAGCCAAACAGTGCCAAACTGAGTCAAACAGAGCAAAGCAGAGTCAAACAGAGCAGAACATAGCCAAACAGAGCCAATCAGAGCCATTGAGAATCAAACGGAGCAAAACAGAGCCAAACAGAGCATAGCAGAGCCAAACAGAGTCAAACAGAGCCAAACAGAAGTCAAACAGAGCAGAACAGAACCATACAGAGCCAATCAGAGCCATAGAGAGTCAAACAGATCAAAACAGAGCCAAACAGAGCCAAACAGAGCAAAACACAGCCAGACAGAGCAGAACAGAATCAAGCAGAGCAAACAGAGCCAAACAGAGCCAAACAGAGCCACGCAGAGCAAAGCAGAGCAAATCAGAGCCAAACAGAGCAGAACAGAGACAGACAGAGCCAAACAGAGCCGGACAGTGCCAAACAGAGGCAGACAGATCAAAACAGAGCCAAACAGAGACAAGCAGAGCCAAACAGAGCACAACAGAGCCAGACAGAGCCAAACAGGTTACACAGAGCCAGACAGAGACAAACAAAGCCAAACAGTTCCAAACAGAGTCAAACAGAGCAAAGCACAGTCAAACAGAGCAGAACATAGCCAAAGAGACCAAAGCAGAGCCATTGAGACACAAACAGAGCGAAACAAAGCCAAACAGAGCAAAACAGATCCAAACAGAGCCAAACAGAGCCAAACAGAGTCAAACAGAGCAGAACAGAACCATACAGAGCCAATCAGAGCCATAGAGAGTCTAAACAGAGCAAAACAGAGCCAAACAGAGCCAAACCAGAGCAAAATATAGCCAAACAGAGCTACACACGGAGCCAAACATGGCCAAACAGAGCAAAACAGAGCCAAACAGTGCCAAACAGAGTCAAACAGAGCAAAACAGAGCCAACAAAGCCAAACAGAGGCAAACAGAGCCAATCAGAGCACAACAAAGCAAAGCAGAGCCAAACAGAGCCAAACAGAGCCAAAAAGAGCCAAACAGAGCAAAACAGAGCAAAATATAGCACAAACAGAGCTACACGGAGCCAAACATGGCCAAACAGAGCAAACAGAGCCAAACAGTGCCAAACAGAGTCAAACAGAGCAAAACAGAGCCAAACAAAGCCAAACAGAGGCAAACAGAGCCAATCAGAGCACAACAAAGCAAAGCAGAGCCAAACAGAGCCAAACAGAGCCAAAAAAGAGCCAAACAGAGCAAAACAGAGCCAAACAGAGCACAACAGAGCCACACAGAGGCCAAACAGATTAAACAGAGCCAACAGAGCCAAACAGAGACCAAACAGAGCCACACAGAGCCACACAGAGCCAAGCAGAGACAAGCAGAGCAAATCAAAGTCAAACAGAGCAAAACTAGTCAGACAGAGCAAAACAGAGCCAAACAGAGCCGAACAGAGCCAAACAGAGGCAGACGGAGCAAAACAGAGCCAAGCAGAGCAAAACAGAGCAAAGCAGAGCCAAACAGAGCTAAACAGAGCCAAACAGAGCCAAACAGAGCACAACAGAGCCAAACAGAGCCAAACAGATTTAAACAGAGGCCAAACAGAGCCAAACAGAGCACACAGAGCCACACAGAGCCAAGCAGAGCCAAACATAGCCAAGCGGAGCAAATCAGAGCCAAACAGAGCAAAAACAGAGTCAGACAGAGCCAAACAGAGCAGAAACAGAGCCAAACAGAGGCAGACAGAGCAATCAGAGCCAAACAGAGACAAACAGAGCACAACAGAGCAAAACAGAGCCAAACAGGGCTACACAGGCCCGCACAGAGCCAGACAGAGCCAAACATAGCCAGACAGAGCCAAACAGAGTCAACACAAAACAGAGCCAAACAGAGCCAAACATTGCCAAACAGAGTCAGACAGAGCAAAACACAGCCAAACAGAGCTGAACAGAGTCAAACAGAGGGCTGGACAGAGCAAATCAGAGCCAAACAGAGACAAACAGAGCCAAAACAGAGCACAACAGAGCAAAACAGAGCCAAACAGG
Source organism: Cetorhinus maximus (assembly GCF_964194155.1). Lineage (NCBI taxonomy): Eukaryota > Metazoa > Chordata > Chondrichthyes > Lamniformes > Cetorhinidae > Cetorhinus > Cetorhinus maximus. The sequence continues at coordinate 11,293 of NW_027599220.1, read as the reverse complement.
CTACACAGAGCCTGACAGAGCCAGACAGAGCCAAACATAGCCAGACAGAGCCAACCAGAGTCAACACTGTTAATACAGCGCAAACAGAGCCAAACAGATCGAAACAGATCCAAACAGAGCAAAACAGAGCTAACAGAGCAAAACAGAGTGAAACAGAGCCATACAAAGCCAGACAGAGCTAAACAGAGCCAGACAGAGCGGAAAGTGCCCAACAGAGCCCAACAGAGAACAACAGAGCCACACAGCCAAACAGAGCCAAATAGGGCTACACAGAGCCAGACAGAGCAAACAGAGCCAAACAGAGCCAAACAGAGCCCAACAGAGCCAAACAAAGCACACAGAGCAAAACAGAGCAGAACAGAGCCAAACAGGGCTACACAGAGCCTGACAGAGCCAGACAGAGCCAAATAGAGCCAAACAGAGTCGAACAGAGCCAACACTGCAAAACAGAGCCAAACAGAGCCAAACAGAGCACACCAGAGCAAAACAGAGCTAAACAGAGCAAAACAGAGTCAAACAGAGCACAAGAGATCCACGCAGAGCTAATCCGGGTCAAACAGAGCCAGACAGAGCTAAACAGAGCCAAACAGAGCACAACAGAGCCAAACAGTGCAAAGCAGAACCAAACAGAGCCAAACAGAGCAATACAGAGCCAAACAGAGCCAAACCAGAGGCACACTGAGCAAACAGAGCAGAACAGAGCCAAACAGAGGCAAACAGAGCCAAACAGAGCAAAGCAGAGCAAAACCAGAGCCATATAGAGCCAAACAGAACCAAACAGAGCCAAACAGAGCACAGCAGAGCCACACGAGCCGCACAGAGCCAAACAGAGCGAAGCAGATCCAAACAGACCAAAACACAGCCAAACAGAGCAAACACAGTCAAACAGAGCCAAACACAGTCAAACAGAGCCAAACAGAGACAATCAGAGCCACACAGAGCAAACTGAGCCAAACAGAGACAAAACAGAACCAAACAGAACGCAACAGAGCCAAAAAGAGCCAAACAGAGCGAACGACCAGAGACAGAGCCAGACAGATCCAAACAAAGACAAACAGAGCGCACCAGAGCCACAAACAAAGCCAAGCAGATCCAACAGAGTGAAACAGAGCACAACAGAGCCAAACAGATCAAAACAGAGCCAAACAGAGCATAACAGAGCCAAACAGAGCCAAACAGAATCAAACAGAGCAAAAACAGAGCCAAACAGAGCCGTCAAACAGAGCCAAACAGAACGAACAGATCCAAACAGAGCAAAACAGAGCTCAACAGAGCAAAACAGAGCGAAACAGAGCAATACAAAGCCAAACAGAACTAAACAGAGCCAGACAGAGCGTAAAGTGCCCAACAGGAGCCAAACAGAGCACAACAGAGCCACACACAGCCAAAGAGAGCCAAACAGAGCCAAATAGGGCCAAACAGAGCAAATCAGAGCCAAACAGAGACAGGCAGAGCCAAACAGAGCACAACAGAGTCAAACAGAGCCAAAACAGGGCTACACCAGAGCCAGACCAGGCCAAACAGAGCCAATCAGAGCCAAACAGTGCCAAACTGAGTCAAACAGAGCAAAAGCAGAGTCAAACAGAGCAGAACATAGCCAAACAGAGCCAATCGGAGCCATTGAGACTCAAACAGAGCAAAACAGAGCCAAACAGGGCTGCAGAGAGCCAGGACAGAGCCAAACAGAGCCAAACAGTGCCAAACAGAGTCCAAACAGAGCAAAGCAGAGACAAACAGAGCAGAACAGAGCCAAACAGAGGCCATCAGAGCCATTGAGAATCAAACGGAGCAAAACAGAGCCAAACAGAGCAAAGCAGAGCCAAACAGAGTCAAACAGAGCCAAACAGAAGTCAAACAGAGCAGAACAGAACCATACAGCTCCAATCAGAGCCATAGAGAGTCAAACAGATCAAAACAGAGCCAAACAGAGCCAAACAGAGCAAAACACAGCAGAGAGAGCAGAACAGAATCAAGCAGAGCAAACAGAGCCAAACAGAGCCAAACAGAGCCACGCAGAGCAAAGCAGAGCAAATCAGAGCCAAACAGAGCTGAACAGAGCCAAACAGAGGCAGACAGAGCAAAACAGAGCCAAACAGAGCCAAACAGAGCAAAGCAGAGCCAAACAGAGCTAAACAGAGCCAAACAGAGCCAAACAGAGTCAAACAGAGCAGAACAGAGCCAAACAGATTAAACAGAGCCAAACAGAGCCAAACAGAGCACAACAGAGCCACACAGAGCCAAGCAGAGCCAAACATAGCCAAGCAGAGCAAATCAGAGCCAAACAGAGCAAAACAGAGTCAGACAGAGCCAAACAGAGCAGAACAGAGCCAAACAGAGGCAGACAGAGCAAATCAGAGCCAAACAGAGACAAACAGAGCACAACAGAGCAAACGAGAAAAACAGAGCCAAACCCGGGCTACACAGAGGCCGACAGAGCCAGACAGAGCCAAACATAGCCAGACAGAGCCAAACAGAGTCAACACTGCAAAACAGAGCCAGACAGAGCCAAACATTGCCAAACAGAGTCAGACAGAGCAAAACACAGCCAAACAGAGCCAAACAGAGCCAATCAGAGCCAAACAGAGCAAAACAGAGCCAAACAGAGCCAAACAGAGCACAACGGAGCCACACAGAGCCAAACAGATTAAACAGAGCCAAACAGAGCCAAACAGAGCCAAACAGAGCCAGACAGAGCACAACAGAGCCACACAGAGCCAAGCAGAGCCAAGCAGAGCCAAGCAGAGCAAATCAGAGTCAAACAGAGCAAAACTAGTCAGACAGAGCAAAACAGAGCCAAACAGAGCCGAACAGAGCCAAACAGAGGCAGACAGAGCAAAACAGAGCCAAACAGAGCAAAGCAGAGCCAAACAGAGCTAAACAGAGCCAAACAGAGCCCAAACAGAGCACAACAGAGCCAAAACAGAGCCAAACAGAGCCATATAGAGCCAAACAGAACCAAACAGAGCCAAACAGAGCGCAGCAGAGCCACACAGAGCCACACAGAGCCAAACAGAGCGAAGCAGATCCAAACAGACCAATACACAGCCAAACAGAGCAAAACAGAGTCAAACAGAGCCAACACAGTAAAACAGAGCCAAACAGAGACAATCAGAGCCAAACAGAGCAAAACTGAGCCAAACCAGAGACAAACAGACCAAACAGAACGCAACAGAGCCAAAAAGAGCCAAACAGAGCGAAACAGAGCCAGACAGAGCCAGACAGATCCAAACAGAGACAAACAGAGCACACCAGAGCCAAACAAAGCCAAGCAGATCCAAACAGAGTGAAACAGAGCACAACAGAGCCAAACAGATCCAAACAGAGCCAAACAGAGCCAAACAGAGTCAAACAGAGCAAAACAGAGCCAAACAGAGCCGTCAAACAGAGCCAAACAGAACGAAACAGATCCAAACAGAGCAAAACAGAGCTCAACAGAGCAAAACAGAGCAAAACAGAGCAATACAAAGCCAAACAGAGCTAAACAGAGCCAGACAGAGCGGAAAGTGCCCAACAGAGCCAAACAGAGCACAACAGAGCCACACACAGCCAAACAGAGCCAAACAGAGCCAAATAGGGCAAACAGAGCAAAATCAGAGCCAAACAGAGACAGGCAGAGCCAAACAGAGCACAACAGAGTCAAACAGAGCAAAACAGGGGCTACACAGAGCCAGACAGAGCCAGACAGAGCCAAACAGAGCCAAACAGTGCCAAACTGAGTCAACAGAGCAAAGCAGAGTCAAACAGAGCATAACATAGCCAAACAGAGCCAATCGGAGCCATTGAGACTCAAACAGAGCCAAACAGAGCCAAACAGTGCCAAACAGAGTCAAACAGAGCAAAGCAGAGACAAACAGAGCAGAACAGAGGCAAACAGAGCCAATCAGAGCCATTGAGAATCAAACGGAGCAAAACAGAGCCAAACAGAGCAAAGCAGAGCCAAACAGAGTCAAACAGAGCCAACAGAGTCAACAGAGCAGAACAGAACCATACAGAGCAATCAGAGCCATAGAGAGTCAAACAGATCAAAACAGAGCCAAACAGAGCCAAACAGAGCAAAACACAGCCGGACAGAGCAGAACAGAGTCAAGCAGAGCAAAACAGAGCCAAACAGAGCCAAACAGAGCCACGCAGAGCCAAGCAGAGCAAATCAGAGCCAAACAGAGCAAAACAGAGACAGACAGAGCAAAACAGAGCCGGACAGTGCCAAAACAGAGGCAGACAGAGCAAAACAGAGCCAAACAGAGACAAGCAGAGCCAAACAGAGCACAACAGAGCCAGACAGAGCCAAACAGGGTTACACAGAGCCAGACAGAGACAAACAAAGCCAAACAGTCAAACAGAGTCAAACAGAGCAAAGCACAGTCAAACAGAGCAGAACATAGCCAACAGACCAAAGCAGAGCCATTGAGACACAAACAGAGCGAAACAGAGCCAAACAGAGCAAAACAGATCCAAACAGATCCAAACAGAGCCAAACAGAGTCAAACAGAGCAGAACAGACCATACAGAGCCAATCAGAGCCATAGAGAGTCTAACAGAGCAAACAGAGCCAAACAGAGCCAAACAGAGTGAAACAGAGCCAGACAGAGCCAGACAGATCCAAACAGAGACAAACAGAACACACCAGAGCCAAACAGAGCCAAACAGATCCAAACAGAGCCAAACAGAGCATAACAGAGCCAAACAGAGCCAAACAGAGTCAAACAGAGCAAATCAGAGCCAAACAGAGCCGTCAAACAGAGCCAAACAGAACGAAACAGATCCAAACAGAGCAAAACAGAGCTCAACAGAGCAAAACAGAGCGAAACAGAGCAATACAAATCCAAACAGAGCTAAACAGAGCCAGACAGAGCGGAAAGTGCCCAACAGAGCCAAACAGAGCACAGCAGAGCCACACACAGCCAAACAGAGCCAAACAGAGCCAAATAGGGCCAAACAGAGCAAATCAGAGCCAAACAGAGACAGGCAGAGCCAAACAGAGCACAACAGAGTCAAACAGAGCCAAACAGGGCTACACAGAGCCAGACAGAGCCAAACAGAGCCAAACAGAGCCCAACAGAGCCGTCAAACAGAGCCAAACAGAACGAAACAGATCCAAACAGAGCAAACATAGCTCAACAGAGCAAAACAGAGCGAAACAGAGCAATACAAATCCAAACAGAGCTAAACAGAGCCAGACAGAGCGGAAGTGCCCAACAGAGCCAAACAGAGCACAGCAGAGCCACACACAGCCAAACAGAGCCAAACAGAGCCAAATAGGGCCAAACAGAGCAAATCAGAGCCAAACAGAGACAGGCAGAGCCAAACAGAGCACAACAGAGTCAAACAGAGCCAAACAGGGCTACACAGAGCCAGAAAGAGCCAAACAGAGCCAAACAGAGCCAAACAGAGCCCAACAGAGCCAAACAAAGCCACACAGAGCAAAACAGAGCAGAAACGAGCAAAACAGAGCAAAACAGAGCAAAGCAGAGCAAAACAGAGCCATATAGAGACAAACAGAACCAAACAGAGCCAAACAGAGCACAGCAGAGCCACACAGAGCCACACAGAGCCACACAGAGCCAAACAGAGCGAAGCAGATCCAAACAGACCAAAACACAGCCAAACAGAGCAAAACAGTGTCAAACAGAGCCAAACACAGCCAAACAGAGCCAAACAGAGACAATCAGAGCCAAACAGAGCAATACAGAGCCAAACAGAGACAAACAGAACCAAACAGAACGCAACAGAGCCAAAAAGAGCCAAACAGAGCGAAACAGAGCCAGACAGAGCCAGACAGATCCAAACAGAGACAAACAGAGCAAAACAGAGCCAAACAGAGCTGTAAAACAGAGCCAAACAGAATGAAACAGATCCAAACAGAGCAAAACAGAGCTCAACAGAGCAAAACAAGAGCGAAACAGAGCAATACAAATCCAAACAGAGCTAAACAGAGCCAGACAGAGCGGAAAGTGCCCAACAGAGCCAAACAGAGCACAACAGAGCCACACACAGCCAAACAGAGCCAAACAGAGCCAAATTAGGGCCAAACAGAGCAAATCAGAGCCAAACAGAGACAGGCAGAGCCAATACAGAGCACAACAGAGTCAAACAGAGCCAGACAGGGCTACACAGAGCCAGACAGAGCCAAACAGAGCCAAACAGAGCCACGCAGAGCAAAGCAGAGCAAATCAGAGCCAAAACAGAGCAGAACAGAGACAGACAGAGCAAAACAGAGCCGGACAGTGCCAAACAGAGGCAGACAGAGCAAAACAGAGCCAAACAGAGACAAGCAGAGCCAACAGAGCACAACAGAGCCAGACAGAGCCAAACAGGGTTACACAGAGCCAGACAGAGACAAACAAAGCCAAACAGTTCCAAATAGAGTCAAACAGAGCAAAGCACAGTCAAACAGAGCAGAACATAGCCAAACAGACCAAAGCAGAGCCATTGAGACACAAACAGAGCGAAACAGAGCCAAACAGAGCAAAACAGATCCAAACAGAGCCAAACACAGCCAAACAGAGTCAAACAGAGCAGAACAGAACCATACAGAGCCAATCAGAGCCATAGAGAGTCTAACAGAGCAAAACAGAGCCAAACAGAGCCAAACAGAGCCAAACAGACGAAAACAGATTGAAATAGAGCAGAACAGAGCCAAACAGGGCCAAACAGAGCCGAACAGAGCCAAACAGAGCAAAATAATAGCCAAACAGAGCTACACGGAGCCAAACATGGCCAAACAGAGCAAACAGAGCCAACAGTGCCAAACAGAGTCAAACAGAGCAAAACAGAGCCAAACAAAGCCAAACAGAGGCAAACAGAGCCAATCAGAGCACAACAAAGCAAAGCAGAGCCAAACAGAGCCAAACAGAGCCCAATCAGAAGCCAAACAGAGCAAAAACAGAGCCAAACAGAGCCAAACAGAGCACAACAGAGCCACACAGAGCCAAACAGATTAAACAGAGCCAAAACAGAGCCAAACAGAGCCAAACAGAGCCAAACAGAGCACAACAGAGCCTCACAGAGCCAAGCAGAGCCAAGCAGAGCCAAGCAGAGCAAAACAGAGCCAAACAGAGCCGAACAGAGCCAAAACAGAGGCAGACAGAGCAAAACAGAGCCAAACAGAGCAAAGCAGAGCCAAACAGAGCTAACAGAGCAAACAGAGCCAAACAGAGCACAACAGAGCCACAACAGAGCCAAACAGAGCCAAACAGAGCACAACAGAGCCAACAGAGCACAACAGAGCACACAGAGCCAAGCAGAGCCAAGCAGAGCCAAACATAGCCAAGCAGAGCAATCAGAGCCAAACAGAGCAAAACAGAGTCAGACAGAGCCAAACAGAGCAGAACAGAGCCAAACAGAGCCAAACAGAGGCAGACAGAGCAAATCAGAGCAAAACAGAGACAAACAGAGCACAACAGAGCAAAACAGAGCCAAACAGGGCTACACAGAGCCCCGACCAGAGCCAGACAGAGCCAAACATAGCCAGACAGAGCCAAACAGAGTCAACACTGCAAAACAGAGCCAAACAGAGCCAAACATTGCCAAACAGAGTCAGACAGAGCAAAACACAGCCAAACAGAGCTGAACAGAGCCAAACAGAGGCAGACAGAGCAAATCAGAGCCAAACAGAGACAAACAGAGCCAAACTGAGCACAACAGAGCAAAACAGAGCCAAACAGGGCTACACAGAGCCTGACAGAGCCAGACAGAGCCAAACATAGCCAGACAGAGCCAAACAGAGTCAACACTGCAATACAGCGCCAAAACAGAGCCAAACGGAACGAAACAGATCCAAACAGAGCAAAACAGAGCCAAACAGAGCAAAGCAGAGCCAAACAGAGTCAAACAGAGCCAAACAGAGTCAAACAGAGCAGAACAGAACCATACAGAGCCAATCAGAGCCATAGTGAGTCAAACAGATCAAAACAGAGCCAAACAGAGCCAAACAGAGCCAAACAGAGCAAAACACAGCCGGACAGAGCAGAACAGAGTCAAGCAGAGCAAAACAGAGCCAAACAGAGCCAAACAGAGCCACGCAGAGCCAAGCAGAGCAAATCAGAGCCAAACAGAGCAAAACAGAGACAGACAGAGCAAAACAGAGCCGGACAGTGCCAAACAGAGGCAGACAGAGCAAAACAGAGCCAAACAGAGACAAGCAGAGCCAAACAGAGCACAACAGAGCCAGACAGAGCCAAACAGGGTTACACAGAGCCAGACAGAGACAAACAAAGCCAAAACAGTTCCAAACAGAGTCAAACAGAGCCAAAGCACAGTCAAAAACAGAGCAGAACATAGCCAAACAGACCAAAGCAGAGCCATTGAGACACAAACAGAGCGAAACAGAGCCAAACAGAGCAAAACAGATCCAAACAGATCCAAACAGAGCCAAACAGAGTCAAACAGAGCAGAACAGAACCATACAGAGCCAATCAGAGCCATAGAGAGTCTAACAGAGCAAAAACAGAGCCAAACAGAGCCAAACAGAGTGAAACAGAGCCAGACAGAGCCAGACAGATCCAAACAGAGACAAACAGAACACACCAGAGCCAAACAGAGCCAAACAGATCCAAACAGAGCCAAACAGAGCATAACAGAGCCAAACAGAGCCAAACAGAGTCAAACAGAGCAAATCAGAGCCAAACAGAGCCTTCAAACAGAGCCAAACAGAACGAAACAGATCCAAACAGAGCAAAATAGAGCTCAGCAGAGCAAACAGAGCGAAACAGAGCAATACAAATCCAAACAGAGCTAAACAGAGCCAGACAGAGCGGAAAGTGCCCAACAGAGCCAAACAGAGCACAGCAGAGCCACACACAGCCAACAGAGCCAAACAGAGCCAAACAGGGCCAAATAGGGCCAAACAGAGCAAATCAGAGCCAAACAAAGACAGGCAGAGCCAAACAGAGCACAACAGAGTCAAACAGAGCCAAACAGGGCTACACAGAGCCAGACAGAGCCAAACAGAGCCAAACAGAGCCAAACAGAGCCCAACAGAGCCAAACAGAGCCAAACGAGCAAAACAGAGCAAGCAGAGCAAAACAGAGCCATATAGAGACAAACAGAACCAAACAGAGCCAAACAGAGCACAGCAGAGCCACACAGAGCCACACAGAGCCACACAGAGCCAAACAGAGCGAAGCAGATCCAAACAGACCAAAACACAGCCAAACAGAGCAAAACAGTGTCAAACAGAGCCAAACACAGCCAAACAGAGCCAAACAGAGACAATCAGAGCCAAACAGAGCAATACAGAGCCAAACAGAGACAAACAGAACCAAACAGAACGCAACAGAGCCAAAAAGAGCCAAACAGAGCGAAACAGAGCCAGACAGAGCCAGACAGATCCAAACAGAGACAAACAGAGCAAAACAGAGCCAAACAGAGCTGTAAAACAGAGCCAAACAGAATGAAACAGATCCAAACAGAGCAAAAACAGAGCTCAACAGAGCAAAACAGAGCGAAACAGAGCAATACAAATCCAAACAGAGCTAAACAGAGCCAGACAGAGCGGAAAGTGCCCAACAGAGCCAAACAGAGCACAACAGAGCCACACACAGCCAAACAGAGCCAAACAGAGCCAAATAGGGCCAAACAGAGCAAATCAGAGCCAAACAGAGACAGGCAGAGCCAATACAGAGCACAACAGAGTCAAACAGAGCCAGACAGGGCTACACAGAGCCAGACAGAGCCAAACAGAGCCAAACAGAGCCACGCAGAGCAAAGCAGAGCAAATCAGAGCCAAACAGAGCAGAACAGAGACAGACAGAGCAAAACAGAGCCGGACAGTGCCAAACAGAGGCAGACAGAGCAAAACAGAGCCAAACAGAGACAAGCAGAGCCAACAGAGCACAACAGAGCCAGACAGAGCCAAACAGGGTTACACAGAGCCAGACAGAGACAAACAAAGCCAAACAGTTCCAAATAGAGTCAAACAGAGCAAAGCACAGTCAAACAGAGCAGAACATAGCCAAACAGACCAAAGCAGAGCCATTGAGACACAAACAGAGCGAAACAGAGCCAAACAGAGCAAAACAGATCCAAACAGAGCCAAACACAGCCAAACAGAGTCAAACAGAGCAGAACAGAACCATACAGAGCCAATCAGAGCCATAGAGAGTCTAACAGAGCAAAACAGAGCCAAACAGAGCCAAACAGAGCCAAACAGACGAAAACAGATGAAATAGAGCAGAACAGAGCCAAACAGGGCCAAACAGAGCCGAACAGAGCCAAACAGAGCAAAATATAGCCAAACAGAGCTACACGGAGCCAAACATGGCCAAACAGAGCAAAACAGAGCCTAACAGTGCCAAACAGAGTCAAACAGAGCAAAACAGAGCCAAACAAAGCCAAACAGAGGCAAACAGAGCCAATCAGAGCACAACAAAGCAAAGCAGAGCCAAACAGAGCCAAACAGAGCCAATCAGAGCCAAACAGAGCAAAACAGAGCCAAACAGAGCCAAACAGAGCACAAACAGAGCCACACAGAGCCAAACAGATTAAACAGAGCCAAACAGAGCCAAACAGAGCCAAACAGAGCACAACAGAGCCTCACAGAGCCAAGCAGAGCCAAGCAGAGCCAAGCAGAGCAAAACAGAGCCAAACAGAGCCGAACAGAGCCAAACAGAGGCAGACAGAGCAAAACAGAGCCAAACAGAGCCAAACAGAGCAAAGCAGAGCCAAACAGAGCTAAACAGAGCCAAACAGAGCCAACAGAGCACAACAGAGCCAAACAGAGCCAAACAGAGCCAAACAGAGCACAACAGAGCCAAACAGAGCACAACAGAGCCACACAGAGCCAAGCAGAGCCAAACATAGCCAAGCAGAGCAAATCAGAGCCAAACAGAGCAAAGCAGAGTCAGACAGAGCCAAACAGAGCAGAACAGAGCCAGACAGAGCCAAACAGAGGCAGACAGAGCAAATCAGAGCCAAACAGAGACAAACAGAGCCAAACAGAGCAAAACAGAGCCAAACAGGGCTACACAGAGCCCGACAGAGCCAGACAGAGCCACACATAGCCAGACAGAGCCAAACAGAGCCACGCAGAGCAAAGCAGAGCAAATCAGAGCCAAACAGAGCAGAACAGAGACAGACAGAGCAAAACAGAGCCGGACAGTGCCAAACAGAGGCAGACAGAGCAAAACAGAGCCAAACAGAGACAAGCAGAGCCAAACAGAGCACAACAGAGCCAGACAGAGCCAAACAGGGTTACACAGAGCCAGACAGAGACAAACAAAGCCAAACAGTTCCAAATAGAGTCAAACAGAGCAAAGCACAGTCAATACAGAGCAGAACATAGCCAAACAGGACC
>NW_027599219.1:5000-27500 GCF_964194155.1 Cetorhinus maximus | reverse complement strand
CTCTCCCCCTCTCTCTCTACCCCTCTCTGTCTCCCTCTGTCTCTCTACCTCTCTCTGTCTCGCTCTCTGTCTCTCTCTCTACCCCTCTCTCTCTCTCTCTCTACCCCTCTCTCTCTCTCTCTCCCCCTCTCTCTCTCTCTCCCCCTCTCTCTCTACCCCTCTCTCTCTCCCTCTGTCTCTCTACCTCTCTCTGTCTCGCTCTCTGTCTCTCTCTCTACCCCGCTCTCTCTCTCTCTCTCCCCCTCTCTCTCTACCCGTCTCTCTCTCTCTCTGTCTCTCTACCTCTCTCTGTCTAGCTCTCTGTCTCTATCTCTCTCTCTCTTCCCCTTTCTCTCTCCCCATCTCTCTCTCTCTCTCCCCCTTTCTCTCTACACGTCTCTCTCTCTCTCTCTGTCTCTCCACCTCTCTCTCACTCTACCGCTCTACCCCTCTCTGTCTCTCTCTCCCCCCTCTCTCTTTCTCTAGCCCTCTCTCTCTGCCTCTCTCTCTCCACCTCTCTGTCTCTCTCTACCCCTCCCTGTCTCTCTCTGCCTCACTCTCTCTACCCCTCTTTCTCGCTCTATCTCCCTGTCTCTCTCTCTACCTCTCTCCCTCACTCTACCCCTCTCTCTCTCTATTGATCTCTCCCTTTCTCTCGCCCTCTCGCTCTCTCTTTCTCTACCCCTCTCTCTTTCTCGTTCTGTCTCTCTCTCTACCCCGCTCTCACTACCTCCCCCTCTCTCTCTACCCCTCTCTCTCTCCCCCTCTCTCTCTACCCCTCTCTGTCTCCCTCTGTCTCTCCACCTCTCTCGGTCTCGCTCTCTCTCTCTCTCTCTCCCCCTCTCTCTCTCCCCCTCTCTCTCTACCCCTCTCTCTCTCCCTCTGTCTCTCTACCTCTCTCTGTCTCGCTCTCTGTCTCTCTCTCTACCCCGCTCTCTCTCTCTCTCTCCCCCTCTCTCTCTACCCATCTCTCTCTCTCTCTGTCGCTCTACCTCTCTCTGTCTGGCTCTCTGTCTCTATCTCTCTCTCTCTCCCCCTTTCTCTCTCCCCATCTCTCTCTCTCTCTCTGCCTCTTCTCTTTGAACAAGCTCCTTGGAAACTGACCTCTTTGAGCTCAGGCCGCTTGTTTCCGATATCTCCTGATGTCCCTTGGCATTGTGCAGTGTCGGCGCCTGCTAACGAACGTTAGAACGGAAAGCTAAATGTGCATCAATGTCATGACGCTGCTTTGCCACAGATGCTTTTATCAAAATGCCCCACGCTCAAACTCTGACCAAAACATCCCAGTTCGACAAAACCAAAAACCCTTCCTTTTGCCTACCTCAATTTGTAGGAAACAGCCAAGATCCCTCTGTCAAAAAGCCGGGTTTAATCCCAGGGACAGAAACAGATACTCCAAGCCTGACTCCAGCCTCTGCTGGAGAGAGAGAGGCCACTGCCCTGAACAGATTGTGAAAAGTAGATAAGTTTCAGACATCCGACTGAAACCAACGTCTTCCCCTTTTTTATCCTGTTCTCCTTGGCTGGGTACAGAGGAGATCTCCCTCTACACTGTCCTCATCAAACACTCCCAGGACAGGTACAGCACGGAGTTAGATACAGAGTAAAGCTCCCTCTACACCGTCCCCATCAAACACTCCCAGGACAGGTACAGCACGGGGTTAGATACAGAGTAAAGCTCCCTCTACACCGTCCCCATCAAACACTCCCAGGACAGGTACAGCACGGGGTTAGATACAGAGTAAAGCTCCCTCTACACCGTCCCCATCAAACACTCCCAGGACAGGTACAGCACGGGGTTAGATACAGAGTAAAGCTCCCTCTACACTGTCCCCATCAAACACTCCCAGGACAGGTCCAGCACGGGGTTAGATACAGAGTAAAGCTCCCTCTACACCGTCCCCATCAAACACTCCCAGGACAGGTACAGCACGGGGTTAGATACAGAGTAAAGCTCCCTCTACACCATCCCCATCAAACACTCCCAGGACAGGTACAGCACGGGGTTAGATACAGAGTAAAGCTCCCTCTACACCGTCCCCATCAAACACTCCCAGGACAGGTACAGCACGGGGTTAGATACAGAGTAAAGCTCCCTCTACACCGTCCCCATCAAACACTCCCAGGACAGGTACAGCACGGGGTTAGATACAGAGTAAAGCTCCCTCTACACCGTCCCCCATCAAACACTCCCAGGACAGGTACAGCACGGGGTTAGATACAGAGTAAAGCTCCCTCTACACCGTCCCCAATCTGCATATTAAAAAACTCATACCTAGTCACTGGACAGGGTGCAATACCTTTGCAAAGGATGATCCCAGATCGGAGAGGTTATAACTATCGGGAAAGGTTGAACCGGCCGGGGCTCTTTACTCTGGGAAAGAGGAGGCTGAGGGGCGGGGGGCGACCCGATCGAGCTCTTTAAAATGACGGAGGGGGTTTCGATAGGGTCGACGTAGAGAAGATGTTCCCACTTGTGGGGGATGGGGGGAGACCAAAACTAGAGGGGGGGCCATCGATATAAGACAGTCCCTAATAAATCCGATCGAGGGTGGGGGGGAATTCAGGAGAAAGGTCTTTACCCGGAGAGCGGGGAGAATGTGGAACTCACTCCCACAGGGAGGGGGTGGAGGTGAATCGTGTCGATGTGTTTAAGGAGCTGGATAAACACACGAGGGAGAAAGGGATGGAAGGATACGTGGAGAAGAAGAGGTGACGGGAGGAGGCTGGTGTGTAATGGGAAGACCAGCACACAGCAGAAGGGCCGATTGGCCTGGTTCTGGGCTGTGCACCTCATGTAAAACATCCCCACGGCACTTCACTGGAGCGTAAATCAGGCAGAACCTGACCCAGAGCCGCATATGGAGATATTAGGGACAGGTGACCAAGAGCTCGGTCAGAGAGGTCGGTTTTTAAGGAAGAGAGAGAGAGATAGGGAGAGAGAGAGAGAGGGAGGTGGAGAGGGGTTTAGGGAGGGAATTCCAGAGCTCAGGGCCCCCCAGACAGCTGAAGGCACGGCCGCCAATGGCGGAGCGATGGGAATCGGGGGATGCTCGAGAGGCCGGAATTGGAGGAGCACAGAGATCTCGGAGGGTTGTAGGAGGTTACAGAGATAGGGAGGGTTGTAGGGGACTGGAGGAGGTTACAGAGATAGGTAGGGTTGAAGGGGCTAGAGGAGGTTACAGAGATAGGGAGGGTTGTAGGAGGTTACAGAGACAGGGATGGTTATAGGGCTGGAGGAGGTTACAGAGATAGGGAGGGTTGTAGGAGGTTACAGAGATAGGGAGGGTTGTAAGGGCTGGAGGAGGTCACAGAGATAGGGAGGGTTGTAGGAGGTTACAGAGACAGGGATGGTTATAGGGCTGGAGGAGGTTACAGAGATAGGGAGGGTTGTAGGAGGTTACAGAGATAGGGAGGGTTGTAGGGGCTAGAGGAGGTTACAGAGATAGGGAGGGTTGTAGGAGGTTACAGAGACAGGGATGGTTATAGGGCTGGAGGAGGTTACAGAGATAGGGAGGGTTGTAGGAGGTTACAGAGATAGGGAGGGTTGTAAGGGCTGGAGGAGGTTAAATGGATAGGCAGAGTTGTAGGGGCTGGAGGAGGTTACAGAGATAGGGAGGGTTGTAGGGGCAGGAGGAGGTTACAGAGATAGGGAGGATTGTTGGAGGTTACAGAGATAGGGAGGGTTGTAGGGTTTGGAAGAGGTTACAGAGATAGGGAGGGTTGTAGGAGGTTACAGAGATAAGGAGGGTTGTAAGGGCTGGAGGAGGTTACATAGATAGAGAGGGTTGTAGGGGCTGGAGGAGGTTACAGAGATAGGGAGGTTTATAGGGGCAGAAGGTGGTTACAGTAAGGGAGGATTGTAGGAGGATACAGAGATAGGGAGGGTTGTAGGGTTTGGAGGAGGTTACAGAGATAGGGAGGGTTGTAGGAGGTTACAGAGATAGGGAGTGTTGAAGGGGCTGGAGGAGGTTACAGAGATAGGGAGGGTGGTAGGGGCAGGAGGAGGTTACAGAGATAGGGAGGGTTGTAGGGTTTGGAGGAGGTTACAGAGATAGGGAGGATTGTAAGGGCTGGAGGAGGTTACATAGATAGAGAGGGTTGTAGGGGCTGGAGGAGGTTACAGAGATAGGGAGGGTTATAGGGACAGAAGGTGGTTACAGAGATAGGGAGGATTGTAGGAGGATACAGAGATAGGGAGGGTTGTAGGGTTTGGAGGAGGTTACAGAGATAGGGAGGGTTGTAGGTGCTGGAGGAGGTTACAGAGATAGGGAGGGTTGTAGGGGCAGGAGGAGGTTACAGAGATAGGGAGGGTTGTAGGGTTTGGAGGAGGTTACAGAGATAGGGAGGGTGGTAGGAGGTTACAGAGAAAGGGAGCGTTGTAGAGGCTGGAGGAGGTTACAGAGATAGCGATGGGCGTAGGGGCTGGAGGAGGCTACAGAGATAGGGATGGGTGTAGGGGCTGGAGGAGGTTACAGAGATAGGGAGGGTTGTCGGGGCTGGAGGAGGTTACGGAGATAGGGAGGGGTGTAGGGGATGGAGGATGTTACAGATAGAGGGAGGGTTGTAGGGGCTGGAGGAGGTTACAGAGATAGGGAGAGTTGTAGGGGCTAGAGGAGGTTACAGAGATAGGGAGTGATGTCCAGGCTGGAGAAGGTTACAGAGATAGGGAGGAGTGTAGAGGCTGGAGGAGGTTATAGAGATAGGGAGGGTCGTAGGGGCTGGAGGAGGTTACAGAGATAGGGAGGGTTGTAGGGGCTGGAGGAGGTTACAGAGATAGGGAGGGTTGTAGGGGCTGGAGGAGGTTACAGAGATAGGGAGGGATATAGGGGCTGGAGGAGGTTACAGAGATAGGGAGGGTTGTAGAGAATGGAAGCGGTTACAGAGATAGGGAGGGTTGTAGGGGCTGGAGGAGGTTACAGAGATAGGGAGGAGTGTAGGGGCTGGAGGAGGTTACAGAGATAGGGAGGAGAGTAGGGGCTGGAGGAGGTTACAGAGATAGGGAGGGTTGTAGGGGCTGGAGGAGGTTACAGAGATAGGGAGGGTTGTAGGGGCTGGAGAATGTTACTGAGATAAGGAGGGGTGTAGGGGCTGGAGGAGGTTACATAGATAGAGAGGGTTGTCGGGGCTGGAGTAGGTTACGGAGATAGGGAGGGGTGTAGGGGATGGAGGAGGTTACAGAGATAGGGAGGGTTGCAGGGGCTGGAGGAGGTTACAGAGATAGGGAGGGCTGTAGGGGCTGGAGTAGGTTACAGAGATAGGGAGGGTTGTAGGGGCTGGAGGAGGTTACACAGATAGGGAGGTTTGTAGGGGCTGGAGGAGGTTCCAGAGATAGGGAGGGTTGTAGGGGCTGGAGGAGGTTACAGAGATAGGGAGTGGTGTAGGGGCTGGAGGAGGTTACAGAGATGGGGAGGGTTGTAGGGTCTGGAGGAGGTTACAGAGATAGGGAGGGTTGTAGGGGCTGGAGGAGTTTACAGAGATAGGGAGGGTTGTAGGGGGCTGGATGATGTCACAGAGATAGGGAGGGTTGTAGGGGCTGGAGGAGGTTACAGAGATAGGGAGGGTTGTAGGGGCAGGAGGAGGTTACAGAGATAGGGAGGGTTGTAGGGTTTGGAGGAGGTTACAGAGATAGGGAGGGTGGTAGGAGGTTACAGAGAAAGGGAGCGTTGTAGAGGCTGGAGGAGGTTATAGAGATAGCGATGGGCGTAGGGGCTGGAGGAGGTTACAGAGATAGGGAGGGTTGTAGGGGCTGGAGGAGGTTGCAGAGATAGGGAGGGTTGTAGGGGCTGGAGGAGGTTACAGAGATAGGGAGGGATATAGGGGCTGGAGGAGGTTACAGAGATAGGGAGGGTTGTAGAGAGTGGAAGCGGTTACAGAGATAGGGAGGGTTGTAGGGGCTGGAGGAGGTTACAGAGATAGGGAGGAGTGTAGGGGCTGGAGGAGGTTACAGAGATAGGGAGGGTTGTAGGGGGCTGGATGAGATTACGGAGATAGGGAGGGTTGTAGGTGCTGGAAGAGGTTACAGAGATAGGGAGGGTTGTAGGGGGCTGGATGAGGTTACAGAGATAGGGAGGGGTGTACGCGCTGGAGGAGGTTACAATGATAGGGAGGGTTGTAGGGACTGGAGGAGGTTACAGAGATAGGAAGGGTGTAGGGACAGGAGAAGGTTACAGAGAAAGGGAGGTTTATAGGGGCTGGAGGAGGTTGCAGAGATAGGGAGGGTTGTAGGGGGCTGGATGAGATTACGGAGATAGGGAGGGTTGTAGGTGCTGGAAGAGGTTACAGAGATAGGGAGGGTTGTAGGGGGCTGGATGAGGTTACAGAGATAGGGAGGGGTGTACGCGCTGGAGGAGGTTACAATGATAGGGAGGGTTGTAGGGACTGGAGGAGGTTACAGAGATAGGAAGGGTGTAGGGACAGGAGAAGGTTACAGAGATAGGGAGGTTTATAGGGGCTGGAGGAGGTTACAGAAAGAGGGAGGGTTGTAGGGGACTGGAGGACGTTACGGAGATAGGGAGGGGTGTAGGGGCTGGAGGAGGTTACAGAGATAGGGATGGGTGTAGGGGCAGGAGGAGGTTACAGAGATAGGGAGGGTTGTTGGGGCTGGAGGAGGTTACAGAGATAGTGACGTTTGTAGGGGGCTGGAGTAGGTTACAGAGATAGGGAGGGTTGTAGGGGCTGGAGGAGGTTACAGAGATAGGGAGGGTTGTAGGGGGCTGGATGATGTCACAGAGATAGGGAGGGTTGTAGGGTGCTGGAGGAGGTTACAGAGATAGGGAGGGTTATAGGGGCTGGAGGAGGTTACAGAGATAGGGAGGGTGTAGGGACTGGAGGAGGTTACAGAGATAGGGAGGGTTATAGGGACTGGAGGAGGTTACAGAGATAGGGAGGGTTGTAGGGACTGGAGGAGGTTACAGAGATAGGGAGGGGTGTAGGGGCTGGAGGAGGTTACAGAGATAGGGAGGGTGTAGGGACTGGAGGAGGTTACAGAGATAGGGAGGGGTGTAGGGGCTGGAGGAGGTTACAGAGATAGGGAGGGGTGTAGGGGCTGGAGGAGGTTACAGAGATAGGGAGGGGTGTAGGGGCTGGAGGAGGTTACAGAGATAGGGAGGGTGTAGGGACTGGAGGAGGTTACAGAGATAGGGAGGGGTGTAGGGGCTGGAGGAGGTTACAGAGATAGGGAGGGGTGTAGGGGCTGGAGGAGGTTACAGAGATAGGGAGGGTTGTAGGGGGCTGGAGGAGGTTACAGAGATAGGGAGGGTTGTAGGGGCTGGAGGAGGTTACAGAGATAGGGAGGGTTGTAGGGACTGGAGGAGGTTACAGACATAGGGAGGGTTGGTACGGAGGGCTATGTAAACATGGATGAGATTTTAAAGTGGAGTTGTTCCCTGACTGGGTGTCAGTGGAGCTTTGTCTGTCCAGAGGTTTTGAGGCCAAACCAGTTGAATTGAACAGAAAGTTGTTTGTGGACTTCCCACCCATTCCCTGTCGAGAATTGTTAACTGGAGAAGATTGTGGAAGACAAGCATTTTAACCTTGCCTTGTGGGTGTCTGGGCCCAGCATTTATTGCCCATCCCTAATTGCCCCCTTGAGAAGGTGGGGGGTGAACCACCTTCTTGAGCCGCTGCAGTCCCCGTCTGGTGTAGGTACACCCACTGTGCTGTTAGGGAGGGAGTCCCTAGATTTTGACCCAGCGACAGTGAAGGAACGGCCGATATATTCCCAAGTCGGGATGGTGAGGGGCTTGGAGGGGGAACTTGCAGGTGGTGGTGTTCCCCGTGTGTCTGCTGCCCTTGTCCTTCTAGGTGGTAGAGGTGGTGGGTTTGGGCGGCGCTGTCGAAGGAGCCTTGGCGAGTTGCTGCAGTGCATCTTGTCGATGGTACACACACTGCTGCCCCTGTGCGTCGGTGGGTGGAGGGAGTGAATGTTTGCGGATGGGGTGCCGATCGAGCGGGGGCTGCTTTGTCCTGGACGGTGTCGAGCTTCTTGAGTGTTGTGGGAGCTGCACTCACCCAGGCAAGTGGGGAGTATCCCATCAGACTCCTGACTTGTGCCTTGTGGACAGGCTCCTGGGGGGAGGGTTTCTGTCCCGGTTGTGCCTTGTCGACAGGCTCTGCCCTGACGTAGATTAGTGACATTGGAGGGATGATGGAGTGTCTGGTTTGAGGCAGAAGGGACATGCAGACCAGCAGCAATGGTCGTGGAGCTCTCTCAGCGTGAGTGAGTACCGAGAAAGGACATGTCGTGTTGAGGGGAAGCTGAAGCGATAAGCAAGCAGGCAGACTTGCTGTGACAGCATCTTTGACTGACTCATCCTCCAGGCACATGGCCCAACGACAGAGTTGCCCATTCGGACACAGCGAATCCACCCAACAGGATGTCAATGTCCTCATTCTTCCCCTTTTTTAACGATGGTCCAGCCCCTTTCCCAGCCTCAGGAGGCGCCGCACAGTCGGCACAGACCTCCGGTGTGTCGCAGGGGACTTCAACAGCCAATTTGCGCACAGCGGCGCTCCCTCAGCACTGACCCTCCGACAGTGCGGCGCTCCCTCAGCACTGACCCTCCGACAGTGCGGCGCTCCCTCAGCACCGACCCTCCGACAGTGCGGCGCTCCCTCAGCACCGACCCTCCGACAGTGCGGCGCTCCCTCAGCGCCGACCCTCCGACAGTGCGGCGCTCCCTCAGCGCTGACCCTCCGACAGTGCGGCGCTCCCTCAGCACCGACCCTCCAACAGTGCGGCGCTCCCTCAGCACTGACCCTCCGACAGTGCGGCGCTCCCTCAGCGCTGACCCTCCGACAGTGCGGCGCTCCCTCGGCGCTGACCCTCCGACAGTGCGGCTCTCCCTCAGCGCTGACCCTCCAACAGTGCGGCGCTCCCTCAGCGCCAACCCTCCGACAGTGCGGCGCTCCCTCAGCGCCGAACCTCTGACAGTGCGGCGCTCCCTCAGCGCTGACCCTCCGACAGTGCGGCGCTCCCTCAGCACTGACCCTCCGACAGTGCGGCGCTCCCTCAGCACTGACCCTCCGACAGTGCGGCGCTCCCTCAGCACCGACCTTCCGACAGTGCGGCGCTCCCTCAGCACTGACCCTCCGACAGTGCGGCGCTCCCTCAGCACCGACCTTCCGACAGTGCGGCGCTCCCTCGGCGCTGACCCTCCGACAGTGCGGCTCTCCCTCAGCGCCGATCCTCCGACAGTGCGGCGCTCCCTCAGCGCCGACCCTCCAACAGTGCGGCGCTCCCTCAGCGCCGACCCTCCAACAGTGCGGCGCTCCCTCAGCACTGACCCTCCGACAGTGCGGCGCTCCCTCAGCGCTGACCATCCGACAGTGCGGCGCTCCCTCAGCGCTGACCCTCCGACAGTGCGGCGCTCCCTCAGCGCTGACCCTCCGACAGTGCGGCGCTCCCTCAGCGCTGACCCTCCGACAGTGCGGCGCTCCCTCAGCACCGACCCTCCAACAGTGCGGCGCTCCCTCAGCACTGACCCTCCGACAGTGCGGCGCTCCCTCAGCGCCGACCCTCCGACAGTGCGGCGCTCCCTCAGCGCTGACCCTCCGACAGTGCGGCGCTCCCTGATGATTTGCGCCGGGGGAGGGCTGGTGAGGGAGGGAGGTCTGTAGTCAGGTCTCTGGTACGGGACTGATACGTGAGCCTCAGGTGAATGGGGGTGAGGGGAGGGTCCGGTGGGTGGACCCTGGCTGAACGAATTGTTGTCTCTGCGGTATCCCTTGCCCCTGTGACACACCATGGTCTCATTTTGCTGCGCTGTTGCTTCCTCCAGCTGTTCTCATGAGGTCAGCGCACGAGACCGAGTTCGAGTGAGCGCACTTCCTCTCTGTCTCACCCTCCAGCTCCTGCACGCATCGGAAACAG
The DNA here is from genome assembly GCF_964194155.1 of Cetorhinus maximus. Lineage (NCBI taxonomy): Eukaryota > Metazoa > Chordata > Chondrichthyes > Lamniformes > Cetorhinidae > Cetorhinus > Cetorhinus maximus. The sequence continues at coordinate 17,647 of NW_027599219.1, read as the reverse complement.
AGCAACAAAAGCCAATTTTCAGCACAAAAAGCAGCTATTTTCGTACCTCCCTCCGCCCTCCTCTCCTGCCCTGACTTCCCCAAGGCCACGTCCGGCAAACCCCGGGCGGGAGCTGGAAGGGGGGGCGTTGAGGTGGACAGAGGGTCAAGGGGGCTGCCGTGGGCCGGGGCCCACAGGGGAAACTCTGTCCTGACCCCGCCTGTGACCCCCGACCTTTGACCCCCCCCCCCCCTCCTCAGGATGTCCGAGCGCCCCCCCCGCCCCCCCCACCCCCACACCAGACGCTGGCGGAGAGTTTCGGGTCCAAGCGCGTCGGATGCGGCACTCCGGGCACAGCAAGATCCCGCCATCGTGCTTCCATGTTGACTCGCGAGGCCGTGCTGTTCGCTGGAGGGATGAATTGGGCACCGGGGGGGGATGGTCCCAGCCCAGCTCTCTCTCTCCTCCCGGCCGTGGCTGCCGGACCCATCGCTTCACCCAACAGGCCGGACGGAAGCTCCCTCAGCGCTGACCCTCCGACAGTGCGGCGCTCCCTCAGCACTGACCCTCCGACCGTGCGGCGCTCCCTCAGCACTGACCCTCCGACAGTGCGGCGCTCCCTCAGCGCTGACCCTCCGACAGTGCGGCGCTCCCTCAGCACTGACCCTCCGACCGTGCGGCGCTCCCTCAGCACTGACCCTCCGACAGTGCGGCGCTCCCTCAGCACTGACCCTCCGACAGTGCGGCGCTCCCTCAGCACTGACCCTCCGACAGTGCGGCGCTCCCTCAGCACTGACCCTCCGACTGTGCGGCGCTCCCTCAGCGCTGACCCTCCGACAGTGCAGCGCACCCTCAGCACTGACCCTCCGACAGTGCGGCGCTCCCTCAGCACTGACCCTCCGACCGTGCGGCGCTCCCTCAGCACTGACACTCCGACAGTGCGGCGCTCCCTCAGAACTGACCCTCCGACCGTGCTGAGTTCCCTCAGTACTGACCCTCCAACAGTGCAGCACTGACCATCTGACAGTGTGGCACTCCCTCAGTACTGACCCTCCGACTGTGCGGCGCTCCCTCAGCACTGACCCTCCCACAGTGCGGCGCTCCCTCAGCACTGACCCTCCGACAGTGCGGCGCCCCCTCAGCACTGACCCTCCGACCGTGCGGCGCTCCCTCAGCACTGACCCTCCGACCGTGCGGCGCTCCCTCAGCACTGACCCTCCGACAGTGCGGCTCCCTCAGCACTGACCCACCGACAGTGCAGATCTCCCTCATTCCTGACCCTTTGACACTGCTGAGCTCTCTCAGTACCCCCTTAGTGCCCAGCACTTTAGGGCCGTGTCTTTTTCTGAGGTGGGGACTTGACAGGGCCAATGGCGAGAGGATGTTTTCCCCTCATGGGGGAATCTAGAATTGGGGGGCACAGTTACAGAATGAGGGGTCTCCCATTGAAGACGGAGATGAGGAGGAATTTCTTCTCTCAGAGGGTGGTCAGTCTGTGGAATTCTCCCCCCCCCCCCGCCCCCAGAGAGCAGCGGGGGCTGGGTCACTGAATATATTCAAGGCTGAGTTAGATCTATTGGATCTTGCACTCGGGATAGCACGATGTTTCGGGGTGACTGAGTTGGTGCGAGGACAGAGAAGACCTGTAGATGGTTCTTCGAGAGAACACATGCTATTTATTTACAAAAGGAACTCAGCAGTTACACTTGTGTGCTCACAACTCAAAACTCCGTCTTTACACTTCAGACTCTAATTCAAGGCCACTGACTCCAGGGGTAGCCCAAGCTACTCTGCTGGTGGATACCGAGATCCTGCAATCCTTCCCTACAAGCATTTGTCTTAAAGGTACATTGCACATCAGATTACCACATCCCTCCCCCTTTTACCAGCGAGTACATTTTGCAATTTTGCTCAAAATTTCACATTTTCCACACACATAAGTAATTGGCCAACTCAAACACTCTGGGTGTTTCCTAATGTGTGTTGAACGTCTGAGTTCTACAGCCTCTGATGTTTGATTCAGAACCTCCTTCACTGGAGTTGTCTGAGCGTCTGGTCCTCCAGTCGGTGCCTGCAAATCTGTTTCCTCCGGTTATTCCAACAGGAGGCGACGACGAGGCCACGAACTCTGGTCTGGGATCATCTCTTCTGACTCTCTTCTCCTTCTACAATCTGCACGTCTCTCGTATGACTCGATCCTCCACTCTCCCCTGTGGTGGGAAGTAGGTCCAGTTACAGCACTTATCTCACCAACGTTGGTCCCTCTCGAAAATTCTTCACAGAATCCCACAGTGCAGAAGAGGCCCTTTGGTCCTTCTGCACCAACACCATGAGAAACACTTGACCTACCTACCCTAATCCCATTGACCAGCACTTGGCCCCACAGCCTTTAATGTTATGACGATGCCAAGTGCTCATCCAGGTACTTTTTAAAGGGTGTGAGGCTAACCCACCTCCACCACCCTCCCAGGCAGCGCATTCCAGACCCTCACTACCCTCTGGGTAAAAAAAAGTATTTCCTCACATCCCCCCTAAACTTCCTGCCCCTCAGTTGAACTTGTGTCCCCTCGTGACTGACCCTTCAACTAAGGGGAACAGCTGCTCCCTATCCACCCTGTCCATGCCCCTCATAATCTTGTACACCTCGATCAGATCGCCCCTCAGTCTTCTCTGCTCCAACGAAAACAACTCAAGTCTATCCAACCTCTCTTCATAACTTAAATGTTTCACCCCAGGCAACATCCTGGTGAACCTCCTCTGCACCCCCTCCAGTGCAATCACATCCTTCCTATAATGTGGCGACCAGAACTGCACACAGTACTCCAGCTGTGGCCTCACCAAGGTTCTATACAACTCCAACATGACCTCCCTGCTTTTGTAATCTATGCCTCGATTGATAAAGGCAAGTGTCCCATATGCCTTTTTCACCACCCCACTAACATGCCCCTCCGCCTTCAGAGATCTATGGACACACACGCCAAGGTCCCTTTGTTCCTCAGAACTTCCTAGTGTCATGCCATTCATGGAATACTTCCTTGTCAAATTACTCCTTCCAAAGTGTATCACCTCTCACTTTTCAGGGTTAAATTCCATCTGCCACTTATCTGCCCATTTGACCATCCCGTCTATATCTTCCTGTAGCCCAAGACACTCAACCTCACTGTTAACCACCCGGCCAATCTTTGTGTCATCTGCAAACTTACTAATCCTAACCCCCCACATAGTCATCTATGTCGTTTATATAAATGACAAATAATAGGGGACCCAGCACAGATCCCTGTGGTACACCACTGGACACTGGCCTCCAGTCACTAAAGCATCCTTCTGTCATCACCATCTGCCTCCTACAACTAAGCCAATTTTGAATCCACCTTATCAAATTACCCTGTATCCCATGTGCCTTTGCCTTCTTTATAAGTCTCTCATGTGGGGCCTTGTCAAAGGCTTTGCTGAAATCCATATAAACTACATCCACTGCACTAAACTCATCTACACGCCTGGTCGCCTCCTCAAAAAATCCAATCGAATTTGTTAGGCATGACCTCCCTCTGGCAAAGCCATGCTGACTATCCCTGATCAAACCTTGCCTCTCCAAGTGGAGGTAGATGCTCTCCTTCAGAATTTTCTCCAATAGTTTCCCTACCACTGACGCGAGACTCCCTGGCTTCTCTCTACAACCCTTCTTAAATAGCGGAACCACATTAGCTCTTGGCATGTGCCTTCTCTCCGACGTTAAACTTTCTGTCACGACTGTGCCAATCGAGTCTGGTTTTCTGACTTCCCTGACTCCTTTCCTCCTTTTTGGCCAGTGAGGCTGATAAATCGGTGAAACTCAGCCCTCGTAAATGCCGTGCCACTGTCTGACCACCACCGCCACTCCTGGCCGTCCGTTGATGGCGAAAGTTCGGAACCTGGCTTGTCCATTGCGATGGATGTTGGCATCTTCACTTCTGAATGTCCATCCATCCCGAAAGAGCGTTGACAATAAGTAGACACACCGTCCCCACGAGAGGACCCACATACTAAAAAGATAGGTGGAGGGACAGGTAGTATTGAGGAGGCGGGGAGGCTGCAGAAGGATTTGGACAGGTTAGGAGAATGGGCAAAGAAGTGGCAGATGGAATGCAACGTGGGCAAGTGTGAGGTCATGCACTTTGGTAGGAAGAATAGAGGCATAGACTATTTTCTAAATGGGGAGAGAATTCAGAAATCTGGAGTGCAAAGGGATTTGGGAGTCCTAGTCCAGGATTCTCTTAAGGTTAACTTGCAGGTTGACGCGGTAGTTAGGAAGGCTGGCATTTATTTCGAGAGGACTAGATTATAAAAGCAGGGATGTGCTGCTGAGGCTTTATAAGACTCTGGTCAGACCACATTTAGAATATTGTGAGCAATTTTGGGCCCCGTATCTCAGGAAGGATGTGCTGGCCCTGGAGAGGGTCCAGAGGAGGTTCACGAGAACGATCCCAGGAATGAAAGGCTTAACCTATGAGGAACGTTTGAGGACTCTGGGTCTATACTCGATGGAGTTTAGAAGGATGAGGGTGGGATCTGATTGAAACTTACAGAATACTGAAAGGCCTGGATAGAGTGGGACGTGGGGAAGGTGTTTACATTAGTAGGAGAGACTAGGACCCGAGGGCACAGCCTCAGAGTAAAGGGAAGACCTTTTAGAACAGAGATGAGGAGAAACTTCTTTAGCCAGAGAGTGGTGAATCTATGGAATTCATTGCCACAGAAGGCTGTGGAGGCCAGGTCATTGAGTGTATTTAAGACCGAGATAGATAGGTTCTTGATTGGTAAGGGGGTCAAAGGTTACGGGGAGAAGGCGGGAGAATGGGGTTGAGAAACTTATCAGCCATGATTGAATGGCGGAGCAGACTCGATGGGCCGAATGGCCTAATTTCTGCTCTTATGTCTTATGGTCGATGGACTTGCACCCCTGGCCTTCCCTGGCCACTCCCAGGGGCGTGACGGAGCTGTTGGGGGTAACTTCTGCACTTGCAGACTCTGCACACAACCTCGCAATAAGTTCTCTATTTCTCCATCCATCCATCCATCCATCCATCCCAGGCCACCACAGATCGCTGCGTGCTACTGCCTTCCTTCTGGCAATTCCAGGATGCGGAGCTCAGTTAACCAATGGCTTTTGGGGGAACAATCACTCGAGCTCCCCCCCCCCTACAATACGATCCCCTCCCGGCTGGTTATCTCTTACCCTCTCTCGAAAACACAGCTTCAATTTCGTCAGGTTCCTGTTCCGATGACCCGACCGTGAAGAGCCCGTTCTGGCGCTTTGGATCAGAACGAGTCTCGACTTGTCCAGTCTCTGGTCTGCCTAAGCGCACACTGGCGATGAGCCCAGGAAGTCACACTGGCGACGAGCCCAGGAAGTCACACTGGCGACGAGCCCAGGAAGTCACACTGGCGACGAGCCCAGGAAGTCACACTGGCGACGAGCCCAGGAAGTCACACTGGCGACGAGCCCAGGAAGTTCAACGATGAAACGAATCCTCGAGGAACCGGGAACATCCTTGTAGTCATTTGTCCACGCAAGTTAAACAAGGTGCATCAGCGTTTGCAACTTGACTTCCAGGTCTGTGGACGAAAGTGTGCCCAGACGCTGCCCAGATCAATGCCCATCGTTGTATTCGAGCTGAGGCTATCGGGGGTAGAGCCTTGTCTTCGCCGAGCCATCCCAGGAATGTGGCCCGATACGATTGTAAGATGACGACTGCGCACGTCCTGGTGAAATTTTTCAACACCCAAGGCGATTGACAGGCCACCTGTGAGTACCCCTTTCCCGCTGTACTGAGTGTTCTCGGTATGTATTCCCACAGGCCGGTTGTATCACCTGCCTTTCTAACCCGTCTCGTTCGGCGTCTACCTTATCCCGCGCTGCGTCAGGTACCGGGCCTTGCCTTTGCCAGTCTGGGTCCGCACGAGTTTCTGCCGCTCGATCTTTCCAGGGTCACCCCTCGCTTCCAAGTCCTCTGCGCTGCACTTACCACTGCCGGAGCGATTTTCCAACCCAAATTTGCTTCAGTAATCCCTTCCGAATGGCGTCTTTGTTTTGCTCTGCCGGCAAATTCCGGATCGATCCACATGTCTTACTCCCACCGGGCGGGTGGGGGCGGGGGTAAGAGGATCGCTCGCCTCTTCTCCTCCCCCTCCCCGCGCGATGTCATTCACCTGGAAGAAGAGCAAGGTGAGGCCGGTTGTCCGGGTCTTGGATTGGAAGGCTCCTGCTCTTCCGATTCGCGGCATGCCCTGAGGAAGATTTGTTCGACGACCAGGACGGAAGTTCCTCTTCGCTCACAACTGCCGTGCGAGGTCCGGCCCGATTCAGGTTCTCCTGATTCCCCTTCGTTCTTTCTTGCTTTCGCCGCCAGTTGGTTGGATCCCGTGCCCGGGTTCGTTGGGGGCTTAAGGATCCGGGTAGCAGGCTTGTTTGGCGGCGACCGAGTTGGGCGGAGAAGATCAGTCGATCATTCTTAGAAGAAACACATAGAATCGTAGAGACGTTACAGCGCAGGAGGAGTCTATTCGGCCCGTCTTGTCTGTGCCAGCCCGAGGACACCCAGGTGCCCTTTCTAATCCCACCTCCCTGCACCCGGCCCATAGCCCTGCAGTTTACAGCACTTAAGGTGCCAGGTACTTTTTTTAAAAAGAGTTTAGAGTTTCTGCCTCTACCACCAACTTGGGCAGCGAACTCCAGACACCCACTACCCTCTACGCCAAAAACTTTTCTTCCTCATGTCCCCCCCTACACCCTCTGCCACTTATCTTGAATCTATGTCCCCTGGTTCTCGAATTCTCCACCCAGGGAAACGATTTGATCCTGTCCGCTCCACCGATTCCCCTCACAATTTTGTCCACCTCAATCAAGTCACCTCCCAGCCTCCTTTGGTCTCAGGAAAATAACCCCGACCCCATCCAATCTCTGGCCAGAAACTTACCCGTGTTGGGTGGGCTGGGCGGAGAGTCGATCGGCACCCGCGATTGGCGGCGCGCCGCCATTTTACACAAGCGGGGCCAAGTAAGGGCCCGCCCAGCGTCGTGTGGCGGCCGGTAGCGCTTAGCGCTACCTGTGCGGGCAGGGGGGGTGTGGAGGGAGAGTCAGGGCCTGCGCTCTTTCGTGCACACGCGCAAAAGAGCGCAGAAATCCCCCTGAGGCACAGAGCTGCCTCAGCGAGATTAAGCGCGTAATAAAAGTTCATAAATAATAAAAGTTAAAAATTGTTTAGAGGTGGCCCTCCTCACGTGAAAGTGTCACATGAGCGGGGACCTGTTTATCCATGGTGCAAAAATTAATGAATTACTTTTATAAAAACCACCAGGAAACCTCAACCTGCCCGTGGATGAGTGTTTCCTGAAAAACGCGAAGGTCGCTTGGGCTCTTCGCCTGTCTGTCAACCTTAAGGTTGGAGGGGTAGCGTTGTTAATGACTTTAATTGTTGGGGTAGCGTTGTTAACAACTTTAATTGTTGGGGTAGCGTTGTTAATGACTTTAATTGTTGGGGTAGCATTGTTAACTTTAATTGTTGGGGTAGCGTTGTTAACAACTTTAATTGTTGGGGTAGCGTTGTTAATGACTTTAATTGTTGGGGTAGCGTTGTTAACGACTTTAATTGTTGGGGTAGCGTTGTTAACGACTTTAATTGTTGGGGTAGCGTTGTTAACGACTTTAATTGTTGGGGTAGCGCTGTTAACGACTTTAATTGTTGGGGTAGCGTTGTTAACGACTTTAATTGTTGGGGTAGCGTTGTTAATGACTTTAATTGTTGGGGTAGCGCTGTTAACGACTTTAATTGTTGGGGTAGCGTTGTTAATGACTTTAATTGTTGGGGTAGCGTTGTTAATGACTTTAATTGTTGGGGTAGCATTGTTAACTTTAATTGTTGGGGTAGCGTTGTTAACAACTTTAATTGTTGGGGTAGTGTTAATGACTTTAATTGTTGGGGTAGCGTTGTTAACGACTTTAATTGTTGGGGTAGCGTTGTTAACGACTTTAATTGTTGGGGTAGCGTTGTTAATGACTTTAATTGTTGGGGTAGCGTTGTTAAAGACTTTAATTGTTGGGGTAGCGTTGTTAATGAATTTAATTGTTGGGGTAGCGTTGTTAACGACTTTAATTGTTGGGGTAGCGTTGTTAAAGACTTTAATTGTTGGGGTAGCATTGTTAACAACTTTAATTGTTGGGGTAGCGTTGTTAACAACTTTAATTGTTGGGGTAGCGTTGTTAATGACTTTAATTGTTGGGGTAGCGTTGTTAATGACTTTAATTGTGTTTTTCTTTTAATGGCCTTAATAGGCCATTGACAGATCGGCGGGCACGCAGCTCAACGAAATATCTAAGTGACGCACGCCCGACGTCATCGCGCATCGGTGTACCAGGCAAGACGACGGCAATATTCAGGTCATTCTGTTTATTTACAAAAGGAACTCAGCAGTTACACTTGTGTGCATTCAACTCAAAACTCTGTCTTTACACTTCAGCCTCTAACTCAAGGTTACTGACGAGACGTAGCCCACGCTACTCTGCTATTGGATACCAAGATCATGTGACCTTCCATCACCACATTCGTCTTAAAGGTATATTACACTTCAGATTACAACAGACAGTTTTTTGATCGACGAGGGTGTTGATGTTTTGTGGGGGAGCCGGGCAGGAAATTGGAGCTGAAGCCACAATCAGATCAGCCATGATCGTATTGAATGGGGCAGCAGGCTCGAGGGGCCAAATGGCCTCCTCCTGCTCCAATTTCTTATGGTCGTCTCTTTGGTACCTCCTGTGGCTCATTTCAGAACAGAGCTCAGGGCCCCCCAGGCAGCTGAAGGCACGGCCGCCAATGGTGGAGCGATGGGAATCGGGGGATGCTCGAGAGGCCGGAATTGGAGGAGCGCAGAGATCTCGGAGGGTTGTAGGAGGTTACAGAGATAGGGAGGGTTGTAGGGGGCTGGAGGAGGTTACAGAGATAGGGAGGGTTGTAGGGGCTGAAGGAGGTTACAGAGATAGGGAGGGGTATAGGGGCTGGAGGAGGTTACAGAGATAGGAAGGGTTGTAGGGGCTGGAGGAGGTTACAGAGATAGGGAGGGTTGTAGTGGCTGGAGGAGGTTATAGAGATAGGGAGGGCTGTAGAGGCTGGAGGAGGTTACAGAGATAGGGACGGTTGTAGGGGCTGGAGGAGGTTACAGAGATAGGGAGGGGTGTCGGGGCTGGAGGAGGTTACAGAGATAGGGAGGGTTGTAGGGGCTGTAGGAGGTTACAGAGATAGGGAGGGTTGTAGGGACTGGAGGAGGTTACAGAGGTAGGGAGGGGTGTAGGGGCTGGAGGAGGTTACAGAGATAGGGAGGGCTGTAGGGGCTGGAGGAGGTTACAGAGATAGGGAGGGGTGTAGGGGCTGGAGGGGGTTACAGAGATAGGGAGGGTTGTAGGGGCTGGAGGAGGTTACAGAGATAGGGAGGGGTGCAGGGACTGAAGGGGGTTACAGAGATAGGGAGGGGTGTAGGGGCTGGAGGGGGTTACAGAGATAGGGAGGGGTGTAGGGGCTGGAGGGGGTTACAGAGATAGGGAGGGTTGTAGGGGACTGGAGGAGGTTACAGAGATAGGGAGGGGTGTAGGGGCTGGAGGAGGTTACAGAGATAGGGAGGGGTGTAGGGGCTGGAGGGGGTTACAGAGATAGGGAGGGGTGTAGGGACTGGAGGAAGTTACAGAGATAGGGAGGGTTGTAGGGGCTGAAGGAGGTTACAGAGATAGGGAGGGGTATAGGGGCTGGAGGAGGTTACAGAGATAGGGAGGGTTGTAGAGGCTGGAGGAGGTTACAGAGATAGGGAGGGTTGTAGAGGCTGGAGGAGGTTACAGAGATCGGAAGGGTTGTAGGGGCTGGAGGAGGTTACAGAGATAGGGAGGGTTGTAGTGGCTGGAGGAGGTTACAGAGATAGGGAGGGTTGTAGAGGCTGGAGGAGGTTACAGAGATAGGGAGGGGTGTAGAGGCTGGAGGAGGTTACAGAGATAGGGAGGGTTGTAGAGGCTGGAGGAGGTTACAGAGATAGGAAGGGTTGTAGGGGCTGGAGGAGGTTACAGAGATAGGGAGGGTTGTAGGGGCTGAAGGAGGTTACAGAGATAGGGAGGGGTATAGGGGCTGGAGGAGGTTACAGAGATAGGGAGGGTTGTAGAGGCTGGAGGAGGTTACAGAGATAGGGAGGGTTGTAGAGGCTGGAGGAGGTTACAGAGATAGGAAGGGTTGTCAGGGCTGGAGGAGGTTACAGAGATAGGGAGGGTTGTAGGGGCTGGAGGAGTTTACAGAGATAGGGAGTGTTGTAGGGGCTGGAGGACGTTACAGAGATAAGGAGGGTTGTAGAGGCTGGAGGAGGTTACAGAGATAGGGAGGGGTGTAGGGACTGGAGGGGGTTACAGAGATAGGGAGGGGGGTAGGGTCTGTGAGGCGACAGTGAAGGGATTTCAAGGACAATGATGATGTGTTTAAAGTGGAGGTGTTGTTTGACCGAGAGGAGATGCAGGGCCAGTGAGACACTCTAGAACCTTCTACCATTCAGATGATATACAAAAGTCAGAGTTTTACATTGAACAATTGCCCCAAAATAATTCACAGTATCCTACAGCCAGCTGATGGCCATTCGACCCATCTACCTCGGGCTAGCTCAATGACTGGGGTCTTCGATTTGACCCATTTCACATGTGGGCGTCGCTGGCTAGTCCAGCATTTATTGCCCATCCCTAATTGCCCCCCTTGAGAAGGTGGGGGTGAGCTGCCTTCTTGAGCCGCTGCAGTCCCCGTGTGGTGTAGGTACACCCACCGCGCTGTTAGGGAGGGAGTTCCAGGATTTTAACCCAGCGACAGTGAAGGAACGGCCGATATATTTCCAAGTCGGGATGGTGAGTGTGGGGCTCGGAAGGGGAACTTGCAGGTGGTGGGTGTTCCCCATGTGTCTGCTGCCCTTGTCCTTCTAGGTGGGTAGAGGTGGTGGGTTTGGGCGGCGCTGTCGAAGGAGCCTTGGCAAGTTGCTGCAGTGCATCTTGTAGATGGTACACACACTGCTGCCCCTGTGCGTCGGTGGTGGAGGGAGTGAATGTTTGTGGATGGGGTGCCGATCGAGCGGGGGCTGCTTTGTCCTGGAAGGTGTCGAGCTTCTTGAGTGTTGTGGGAGCCGCACTCATCCAGGCAAGTGGATTAATTGTTCAGAGGGGCATTTAAGAGTCAACTACATTGGGTCTGGAGTCACATGTAGGCCCAGACCAGGTAAGGACAGCAGATTTCCTTCCCTAAAAGACATTAGTGAACCAGATGGGTTTTTGTAACAATCGACAATGGTTTATGGTCATCATTAGGCTTTTTAATTATAATTTTTATTGAATTCAAATTCCACCATCTGCTGTGTAGGATTCAAACCCAGGTTCCCAGAGCATTACCAGTCCAGTGACAAAACCAGTACATCACCGCCTCTCTATACGAACTTGAATGTTACTCTCAATTAGATTTGGCTCGAAAAATCATTCCAGTAATTCAAAATACTTTAAAAATGTTGCCCTCTGATGTGGTTGAAGAGTTTGGTAGAAAATTAGGGAAGTGAGTGAATGTTTGGGAACTTGCAGGTGGTGGTGTTCCCCGTGTGTCTGCTGCCCTTGTCCTTCTAGGTGGTAGAGGTGGTGGGTTTGGGCGGCGCTGTCGAAGGAGCCTTGGCGAGTTGCTGCAGTGCATCTTGTAGATGGTACACACACTGCTGCCCCTGTGCGTCGGTGGTGGAGGGAGTGAATGTTTGTGGATGGGGTGCCGATCGAGCGGGGGCTGCTTTGTCCTGGACGGTGTCGAGCTTCTTGAGTGTTGTGGGAGCTGCACTCATCCAGGCAAGTGGGGAGTATCCCATCACACTCCTGACTTGTGCCTTGTAGATGGTGGACAGGCTTTGGGGGAGTCAGGAGGTGAGTTACTCACCGCAGGATTCCCAGCCTCTGACCTGCTCTTGTAGCCACAGTATTTATATGGCTGGGTCCAGTTCAGTTTCTGGTCAATGGTAACCCCCAGGATGTTGATAGTGGGGGATTCAGTGATGGTAATGCCATTGAATGTCAAGGGGTGATGGTTAGATTCTCTCTTGTTGGAGATGGTCATTGCCTGGCACTTGTGTGGCGCGAATGTTACTTGCCACTTGTCAGCCCAAGCCTGGATATTGTCCAGGTCTTGCTGCATTTGGACATGGGCTGTTTCAGTATCTGAGGAGTCGCGAATGGTGCTGAACATTGTGCGACCATCAGCGAACATCCCCACTCCTGACCTTATGATGGGAGGAAGGTCATCGATGAAGCAGCTGAAGATGGTTGGGCCGAGGACACTAACCCTGAGGAACTCCTGCAGTGATATCCTGGAGCTGAGATGACTGACCCCCAACAACCACAACCATCTTCCAGTGTGCTGGGTATGAACTGCCGGCCTTCAGTCCTCATCGCTGGACATTAATGCCAATTGTAATAATTCATATCGGTCAGCACGGGTCCCACAACCCAAGACCCTCATGTTGCGCTGGTGTTGGGGGTGGAGGGCGGGTGGAGGCGGTGGGGGGAGTGGGTGGGCACGGGGGGGTGGGGGGCGGGTGGGGGATGGGGGGAGGAATTTCCAAATCTTCCAAATTCAAGATAAGGATGTCCGGGA
>NW_027599218.1:0-17500 GCF_964194155.1 Cetorhinus maximus | reverse complement strand
CCTCGCTGCCGGCCGCCCTTCCACCCGCATGCCTGGCGGGACCCCGGCGCCCACCTGGGGGCCTTCGACGCCCTGGCTGACCCGGCGCTGCCCCCCCACATACGACTCGCTGGCCCGAGAGAGAGAGACATGGAGAGAGCAGAACAAAGAAACATATGACTTCGGAGCAGGAGTAGGCCATTCGGCCCCTCGAGGCTGCTCTGATATTCAGTAAGATCGTGGCTGATCTTGTCCCCCCCAACTCCCCACCTGCCAGAACCCTCGACTCCCTTGTCAATCAGAAACCCGTCTAACTCAGCCTCGAATATATTCACTGACCCGGCCTCCACCACTCTCTGGAGGAGAGAATTCCACAGACTGACCACCCTCCGAGAGAAGAAATTCCTCCTCATCTCCGTCTTCAATGGGAGACCCCTTATTCTGAAACTGTGCACCCTCCACCCCTTGTTCTAGATTCCCCCACGAGGGGCAACCATCCTCTCAGCATTCAGCCTGTCGAGCCCCCCATCAGAATCTTATATGTTTCAATAAGATGGCCTCTCATTCTTCTAAACTCCAATGGGTACGGGCCCAACCTGCTCAACCTCTCCTCATAAGACAAACCCCATCATCCCAGGAATCAGCCCAGTGAACCTCCTCTGAACTGTCTCTAAAGCAGTTATATCTATTTACAAATAAGGAGACCACATCTCTACGCAGTACTCCAGCTGCGGACTCGCCAAGGCCCTGTACAGCAGCAGTGAAACTTCCCTACTTTTACATTCCATCCCCCTCCCAATAAACACCAACGCTCCATTTGCCTTCCTAATCACTTGCTGCATCTGCGGACTAACTTCTTCTGATCCATGCACCAGGACACCCAGATCCCTCCGTACCGCAGAGTTCTGAAATCTCTCTCCGTTTAAATAGAATACTGCGTTTCTGTTCTTCCTGCCTCCTGGGCAGGTTCACATTTTCACACGTTGTACCCCATCTGCCAAATTTTTGCCGACCCGCTTGACCTGTCCTTATCCCTTTGCAGACCCTCTACCTCCTGTTGACGACTGACTTTTCCACCTATCCTGGTGTCATCGGCAGATTTAGTGACCACACATTCGCTGCCCTCATCCAAGTCACTCATATAAATGGTGAATCGTTGAGGTCCCAGCACTGACCCCTGAGGCTCTCCGCTCGTCACATCTTGCCAACCCGAAAAAAACCCATTTACCCCTACTCGCTGCTCCCTGTTAGCTGACCAATCATCTATCCATGCTAATATGTTACCCCCTAGACCATGTGCTCTTATCTTCCAGAGTAACCTTTGATGTAGCGGCTAATCGCATGCCTGTCGGAGAGAGAGAGAAACAGAGAGAGACAAAGAGAGCGAAGCAGACAGAGTAAGAGACAGGAAGAGAGAGAAAGAGACAGGCAAAGAGAGAAAGAGGGAAAGAGACAGACAGAGACAGGGGGAGAGTAATGGAGCGAGAGGCAGATAGAGAGAGAGACTCAGAGAAAGGGAGCAACAGAGAGCGAGAGAGACAGAGCGAGAGAGAGGGAGGGAGAGAAAGGGAGATTGAGAAGTGGTGAGAGAGATTGAGAGAGAGGGAGACAGAGAGAGAGATGGTGAGAGAGACTGAGACAGAGGGAGACAGAGAGAGAGATGGTGAGAGAGATTGAGAGAGAGGGAGACAGAGAGAGAGTTGGTGAGAGAGATTGTGAGAGACGGACAGAGAGAGAGATGGTGAGAGAGATTGTGAGAGAGGGACTGCTGATCCTGGAGTCAGTACAACCAGCCTCTCATTCTGATCTCAGGGGCAGTATCATTGTGAAATGCAACGAAGAGGGAGAAACTGTTTTGAGGAAGTTTACGCCCTGACATCGAGTCTGAGGAAAGACTGAAACACATCTGAGAGAGAGAGAGAAGCAGACAGGACAGGAACGGAGGAGAGAGATCCCTCTGACACAAACCATGGAGCAGGACACCGACTACATGAATACAAGACACGTCAAAAACATCACAACTGCTCCCAGTGAACGTAGGTTAAACTGTTCAACAGAGAAAGAGAGAGCGAGAGGGACAGAGAGAGATAGAGAGGTGGATATGAGGAAGCAGAGAGAGAAATAGAGCAACAATGAGAGAGAGAGCGACAAGAGTGAGAGAGAGAGATAAAGACCGGGAGAGTGAGAGAGACAAAGATGCATAGAGAGGGAAAAACAGAAACAGAGAAAAGGAAACACAGAGACAGAAAGTAAGATAGAGTATTTGATAAAGACAGTGCATGGGAAGCTGTACTCTGTCTCTAACCCCATGCTGTATCTGTTCTGGGAGTGTTTGATGGGGACAGTGTAGAGGGAGCTTTACTCTGTATCTAACCCCGTGCTGTACCTGTCCTGGGAGTGTTTCATGTGGACAGTGTAGAGGGAGCTTTACTCTGTATCTAACCCCGTGCTGTACCTGTCCTGGGAGTGTTTGATGGGGACAGTGTAGAGGGAGCTTTACTCTGTATCTAACCCCGTGCTGTACCTGTCCTGGGAGTGTTTGATGGGGACGGTGTAGAGGGTGCTGTACCTGTCCTGGGAGTGTTTGATGGGGACGGTGTAGAGGGAGCTTTACTCTGTATCTAACCCCGTACTGTACCTGTCCTGGGAGTGTTTGATGGGGACAGTGTAGAGGGAGCTTTACTCTGTATCTAACCCCGTGCTGTACCTGTCCTGGGAGTGTTTGATGGGGGCAGTGTAGTGGGAGCTTTACTCTGTATCTAACCCCGTGCTGTACCTGTCCTGGGAGTGTTTGATGGGGACAGTGTAGAGGGAGCTTTACTCTGTATCTAACCCCGTGCTGTACCTGTCCTGGGAGTGTTTGACGGGGGCAGTGTAGTGGGAGCTTTACTCTGTATCTAACCCCGTGCTGTACCTGTCCTGGGAGTGTTTGATGGGGGCAATGTAGAGGGAGCTTTACTCTGTATCTATGATTATTCCCCGCAGCCTCCAGCTGCCTAGCCCCTGAAATGCGAAAAACTCTCGCTAAACCTCTCCATCTTTCTATCTAACTCTCTGTCTCTCTCTCTGTCTCTCTGTCCCTCTCTCTGTCTCTCTCTCCTCCTTTAAGACGCTCCTTGTACTGATCTCTGTGTCTGAGCTTTTGGTTTCCTGTCCCTAATATCTCCCTGTGTGACTCGGTCTTCGATTCTCTTTGATAACCCTCCTGTACCGTGTGCTGGGATGTGAAACGAGGGATATAAACGAGTAACGTGGTAGTTGTTTCTCTTGATAAGGGAGGTAGATACGTCACCATTGTCTGTTCCGTGAAGTTACATAGGCTGCTCAACATGGGTCAATCTTTACTTCTCTATTCCAGATAAAACTGGACAGGAAACAGCTGAAGGAAGAAGATCAATAACTTCAACACATCTTGGCATCGCCTGCTTCATTGTCTTAATCATCAGTTTGGCTATTGCGATAGGGCTGAGAGTCCAAGGTAGGAAGCTGAACCTCACACTGAACCTGTTACAGAGAGTGAACGGAGGCAATACTGAACACCTTTATTTTCTCACCCTCTGTCCGTAAGCAGGGGTGTTTTCATATTGGAAATAGGCTGTGGTGTGTTTACCCAAACCCTCAGTTTGTGAGGTCAGACTTTAAAGGGAGAAGCAGCAACACCTCTCTAGGTTTAAAATCAGCAATGTAGTTTATTCATACATTCAAACCTGGGGGATCATCACAACTTCATACACACACGTAAACACACAACAGGAACATCGGAAAAAGGTGCTTTTTTTTTTTACAGTTTTTGATAACTTAAACTGAAAAAGCAGCACAGTTGTGGATATCACCTCATGGGATGGCCAAAGTTCAGAAAGTCCAAGTCTGGTGAGGGTTCCTTCACAGAGGAGATACAGTTCAGGCAGGTCTGGCTCGCTGAAGCAGGATTTACAAAATTCCTTTAAAGTTGATCGGGATGCAGTGAGATGAGGTTGGGCCACAAAGAGTTGGACTGCCCAGGAGGTGGCTGAAGGAATTTTCCAGAGAAACACATTCCGAGCTGGCTAAGACATGACGCAGGATGTCGATCAGCCTGGAGTCCTGCTTTGATGATTGCCAGCAGGAGTGTGAACAGAACACAGAGTTGTGAATGTAATAATGTAATATCAAATCCTTCCTATGGCCAGGAGCTTAGGTCATGTGATGTTGCCCATTAAGGAGCCTAACAATAAGTTTCTATGCCTCTGGTCAAAATCTATTGTCCAACATTGGAGATAGAGGATGGCGTTTAGCGCAACTGCAGGTTTAATGAGTGTCCAAGTCTTTCCCATTACTATAAGGTGAGGCTGCGGAGACAGGTTGTCTACTGGTCCCTGGTGTTGTTAATCATAAGGTGTCCGCACAGTAGAAGGTGTGAGGTTCCACAAGGATGAGGGGGTAGCTTTGTGCAGTGAATGCTGTTGGAAATTGGCCGACTCTTCAGCCCAGTTATGAATCATGTGACCTGTAGCAGCAATTATTTGGTTCAGGAACAGCCACTTTTCAAATAAACCAGAAGGAAATGGTGATTTTCAAATGTTAATGATCCCTTCAAACATGAAACAGACACTGATATATCCCACGCCTCTCACTGCAGCACGCTGATATATCCCACACCCCTCACTCTCACACACTGATATATCCCACACCCCTCACTCTAACACTCTGATATATCCCACACCCCTCACTGTAACACTCTGATATATCCCACACCCCTCACTCTAACACTCTTATATATCCCACACCCCTCACTGTAACACTCTGATATATCCCACACCCCTCACTCTCACACACTGATATATCCCACACCCCTCACTGTAACACTCTGATATATCCCACACCCCTCACTCTCACACACTGATATATCCCACACCCCTCACTCTAACACTCTGATATATCCCACACCCCTCACTGTAACACTCTGATATATCCCACACCCCTCACTGTAACACTCTGATATATCCCACACCCCTCACTGTAACACTCTGATATATCCCGCACCCCTCACTGTAACACTCCGATATATCCCGCACCCCTCACTGTAACACTCTGATATATCCCACACCCCTCACTGTAACACTCTGATATATCCCACACCCCTCACTGTAACACTCTGATATATCCCACACCCCTCACTGTAACACTCTGATATATCCCACACCCCTCACTGTAACACTCTGATATATCCCACACCCCTCACTGTAACACTCTGATATATCCCACACCCCTCACTGTAACACTCTGATATATCCCACACCCCTCACTGTAACACTCTGATATATCCCACACTATCTCTCATTCTGACTCTGTCTCTCAGTTCTACAGATGAACAAGGAGTGCGGTGGTGCTGACCCCTTGAACCGGACCTTGGCCATTGCCCTGCGGAACCTGACAGAGCTGGATGGAAAGTTCCAGAAATTGTCCGAGACTGCGAGATCGCTCTGCCCAATGCTCCGATCCTGTTCCGGTGAGTGGGAGCTGACCGATGTACTCCTGCCCCCTCCCGCAACATCCCACGTTCTGTCCCTTTGGGGTCGCCCCCACCTCCTGTCTCCCCTCCTCCACCCCCACCCCCTGTCTCCCCACCCCTATCCTCCCCAACCTTCAGTCAAGGCCTCAATCTCCAAGCGGGGGAAGGCCGCACTATCCTGACCTCTGCCTCCCGGAGTTTGGGACAGGCGAGGGGATGAATCGATCAGAGGGGGGGGGTTTTTCCGACAGATTGAAGGGATGGGATAAGGTGCAGGCGGGCGATCCAAACTCGAAGCCTGAGGCCTACAGGCGAAACCACGGCGACCGGACCCGAGGCGTTGAATGCTTCACTGCAGAGGGATCTGGGTGTCCTCGTGCATGAATCGCTGAAAGCTAGTATGCAGGTACAACAGGTAATAAGGAAGGCAAATGGAATTTTGCCATTTAATGCTACAGGAATAGAGTATAAAAATAGGGTAGCGTTGTTGCAACTGTACAAAGGCGTTGGTGAGACCGCACCTGGAGTACTGTGCACAGGTTTGGTCACTTACTTGAGGAAGGATTCAGTTGCACTGGAGGCGGTTCAGAGGAGGTTCACTCGATTGATTCCAGCGATACGGGTCTTGTTTTATGAGGAGAGATTGATCAGTTTAGGCCTGTACTCGCTGGAGTTTAGAAGGATGAGAGGAGATCTAATTGAGGTACATAAGATGCTAAAGGTGACAAAGTAGACGTGGAGCGGATGCTTCCCCTTGTGGGGCATTCTAGGACGATAGACTAAGGGGTGTTGGATTTAACTCAGAGATGAGGAGGAATTACTTCACTCAAAGGGTCGTGAACCTGTGGAATTCACTACCTCAGAGAGCAGTGGATGCCGGGACACTGAATAAATTTAAGGAGGAGATGGACAGATTTTTAATCAGTGAAGGGTTGAAAGGTTATGGCGAGAGGGCGGGAAATTGGAGTTGAAGCCAAAATGAGATCAGTCATGATCGTGATGAATGGCGGGGCAGGCTCGAGGGGCTGAATTGTCCACTCCTGCTCCTACCTCTTCTGTTCTTACGTTATGTTCAATAAAGAGATTCGATTGGGTCGATGGGGAGAAACTATTTCCTCTGATCCGGTGGGTTGTGGGGGAGCCGGGGAGGGGGAGTCGAGAACAAGGGGGAAGGAGGTTAAAATTCGAGCCAGGACGTTCAGGGGGGACATCAGGAAACACCACTTCACACAAAGGGGAGCGGAAATCAGGAACTCTCCCCCCACCCCCGAAATAAACTGTGGGGGCCGGAGGTCAAAGGGGAACGTCAAAACTGAGATTGAGGGATTGTTGTTGGGAATGGAGGGACACGGAACCGAGGGAGTTAAGGTACAGAGCAGATCCAATGGAATGGTGTAAAATACCCGAGAGGGGCTGAATGGCCTCCTCCTGTTCCTAATGTCCCGATGTATTTCTCTGAATTAAGTCTTTATAACTTTGCAGAGTCTCCCTGTCCGAACGGCTGGAAAGTTCATAATCATCATTGCTATAAATTCTCAACGGATAAAATAAACTGGGACTCGGCAAAACAACAATGTGAATCCCAAAATTCACACCTCATCATCATAAATACAGAACAGGAACAGGTGAGAATGACAGACGCATCTGTCAGAATGAGATAGAGAGAAAATATCCCTCTGCACCGTCCCCATCAAACACTCCCAGGACAGGTACAGCACAGGGTTAGATACAGAGTAAAGCTCCCTCTACACCGTCTCCATCAAACACTCCCAGGACAGGTACAGCACGGGGTTAGATACAGAGTAAAACTCCCTCTGCACCGTCCCCATCAAACACTCCCAGGACAGGTACAGCACGGGGTTAGATACAGAGTAAAACTCCCTCTGCACCGTCCCCATCAAACACTCCCAGGACAGGTACAGCACGGGGTTAGATACAGAGTAAAGCTCTCTCTACACCGTCACCATCAAACACTCCCAGGACAGGTACAGCACGGGGTTTGATACAGAGTAAAGCTCCCTCTACACTACATGGACGAGGGTTTCAGCAGTCGATGAGCTGAGACCGGGGTGGTTCTGGGTGATGTTACGGAGTTGGGAAGAGGCCGTCTTGGTGACGATGTGGATATGAGGTGAGAATCCCATCTCCAGATTAAACACAACCCCAGGGTTGTGAACAGTCTGGTTCAGACTCAGGGAGTTCCCAGGATGGAGTCGGTAACTCAGGAATGGAGTTTGGAACAGAGACGGAAAACAACAACTTCAGTCTTCCCGATATTTAATCAGAGGGAATGAGGGAGAATTTCCTGAGGAAGGGTTTGGTGTATTTTGGGGATCAGTTGTGTGTGCGTGTTTGTGTGAGTTAAGGCAGTCATACTAACTGATCACATTCCATCATTGTATCTGCTGCAGAATTTCATAGAGAAATCTATCGAGAATAATCCTGGGGATTACTGGATCGGACTAACAGATCGAGAGAGTGAAGGAAACTGGAAATGGGTGGATGGGAGCCCAGTGAGGTGAGTCCCAGCGTCGCATGGAGAGAAAGAGCGGGACAGTGGGATTAGTTTGGGATTGATACAGGGCTATGGGGAGAGAGCGGGACAGTGGGATTAGTTTGGGGATTGGTACAGGGCTATGGGGAGAGAGTGGGGCAGTGGGATTAGTTTGGGATTGATACAGGGCTATGGGGAGAGAGCGGGGCAGTGGGATTAGTTTGGGATTGATACAGGGCTATGGGGAGAGAGCAGGACAGTGGGATTAGTTTGGGATTGATACTGGGCTATGGGGACAGAGCAGGACAGTGGGATTAGTTTGGGATTGATACTGGGCTATGGAGAGAGTGCGGGGCAGTGGGATTAGTTTGGGGATTGATACAGGGCTATGGGG
Organism: Cetorhinus maximus; assembly: GCF_964194155.1. NCBI lineage: Eukaryota > Metazoa > Chordata > Chondrichthyes > Lamniformes > Cetorhinidae > Cetorhinus > Cetorhinus maximus. The sequence continues at coordinate 9,142 of NW_027599218.1, read as the reverse complement.
AGAGAGTGGGACAGTGGAATTAGTTTGGGATGGATACAGGGCTATGGGGAGAGAGTGGGACAGTGGGATTAGTTTGGGGATTGATACAGGGATATGGGGAGAGAGCGGGGCAGTGGGATTAGTTTGGGATTAATACAGGGCTATGGGGAGTGAGCGGGACAGTGGATTAGTTTGGGATTAATACAGGGCTATGGGGAGAGAGCGGGACAGTGGGATTAGTTTGGGATTGATACAGGGCTATGGGGAGATAGTAGGACAGTGGGATTAGTTTGGGGATTTGAACAGGGCGAAGGGGACAGAATCTGTCAGTGGGATTAGTTTGGGATTGATGCAGGGCTATGGGGAGAGAGCGGGGCAGTGGGATTAGTTTGGGATTGATACTGGGCTATGGGGAGAGAGCAGGACAGTGGGATTAGTTTGGGGATTGATACAGGGCTATGGGGAGAGAGCGGGACAGTGGGATTAGTTTGGGGATTGATACAGGGCTATGGGGAGAGAGCGGGACAGTGGGATTAGTTTGGGATTGATACAGGGCTATGGGGTGAGAGCGGGGCAGTGGGATTAGTTTGGGATTGATACTGGGCTTTGGGGAGAGAGCAGGACAGTGGGATTAGTTTGGGGATTGATACAGGGCTATGGGGAGAGAGCGGGACAGTGGGATTAGTTTGGGATTGATACAGGGCTATGGGGAGAGAGTGGGGCAGTGGGATTAGTTGGGGATTGATACAGGGCTATGGGGAGAGAGCGGGACAGTGGGATTAGTTTGGGGATTGATACAGGGCTATGGGGAGAGAGCGGGGCAGTGGGATTAGTTTGGGATTGATACTGGGCTATGGGGAGAGAGCAGGGACAGTGGGATTAGTTGGGGATTGATACAGGGCTATGGGGAGAGAGCGGGACAATGGGATTAGTTGGGGATTTGTACTGAGCTGTAGGAATCTTGTTGATTCTGTGCAGGAATGTGTCGGGTTTTTAATCGGTATTTTTTATTTCCCCAATTCCCAGTTTTACTCGATGGGATCAGGGTGAACCGAATAATTGGAATGGTAATGAAAACTGCGCCATTATCAAAACCAGAGGATGGAATGATGCCAGTTGTTCCGATCACTTCCGTTTCATCTGTGAGAAAAGGGCACTGCCCTGCATCGAGGCAGCTGATATTGAGAAATATTGTTCCTGAAGAGAGACTGGGACACAGAACGAGAGTGTCAGGATTGTCCAAAGATCCCCAGCCCCTCCTCCCTTCCCCAAAATCCCCGACTGCCCGAGGCCACGTCCGAAAGGTGAAACTTCATCTGTTCCCCTTTTCTCCCAGTTGAACCCTTCTGCAGCGCCACCAGTGGTAGGAGGCGGGAATGACAGTGTGATGGTTGACATTGGAAAATCCCATTATAAATCCAGGCCGGAATCCAGCGACATGTAACAGGACAGATGTCCTGCATTTCTCTAGCAACTTTCACAAATTCAGATGATCCGCAACCTGCTTTTGCAGCCAATGAAGCAACTCCTTACAGTGTTTTCATAGTTGTCATGTCAGAAACGAGGCATTCAATTTGCGTGCAGTAAGCTCTCACTGGACTCAGGATTAAAATCGGTCACATCGGAAATACTCTTTGGACTTTTTCTTCTCGGACTCTGTAAATCATGTGAACTTATTTTAATCTCCGTGGTTCTTGTACTGTTACTATCCATAGTTGTAAAAGTTTCCTTTTTCTATCCTCCATTACTGTGTCTGTGCATTTGTTTACGTGTGTGTGTGTGTGTGTGTGTGTGTATGTGCGTGTATACATCTATGTGTGTGGATGGGTGTGTGTGTGTTTGAATGTGAGAGTGTGTGTGTGAGTAGGCATGTATGTGTGTTTGTGTGAGTGTTGTGTGCGAGTGTGTGTGTTTGTGCGAGTGTGTGTGTGTGAGCGTGGGTGTGTGTGGGTGTATGTGGGTGTGAATGTGGAGGTTGACATTGTGAACATTCCTGCCCCGGGTTTTAAATGTAAATAAACTAACCCGAGTTGATCATAATGTGAGTTTGCTGTGAGTGATTAGTAAAGTGGATCAGACACACTGAGGGTTTGGGAAAACACACCACAACACACTTCACAAAGAATTCAAAACACCTTCTGTGTACGGACACTTGGTGAGAGACAGAAGTACAGTTTGCCTGTCTCTCTCCTGTCCGGAACAGTTCGTTCTGAGGAACCTCCCAACTCAGACACGTGTACAAGATCTCCAACTTTGTAATACTGCTCCCAACTTCTCAATTCCTTCATACACCAGCCTATGTACTTTTGCTGTATCCAATCCCTTCGGCATGTTCGGTGTCCTGATGTTTACCCAGGAAGTGACCACAATGAGCAGGAAAACACAATTGCTTCTTTTACCGATTAACTGAAATCTGTGTCCCTCTCGTCCTCGCTCCATCCCCCAACGAAACAGTTTCTCTCGAACTATCCACGATGCTGCTATCCCTTTCATAGAAACATAGAAACTCAGAGCAAGAATAGGCCATTCGGCCCTTCGAGCCTGCTCCCCCATTCATTATGATCATGGCTGATCATCCAACTCAGTAGCCTGCTCCCGCTTTCTCCCCATACCCTTTGATCCCTTTCGCCCCATGAACTATATCTAACTCCTCCTTGAAAACATACAATGTTTTGGTCTCAACTACTTTCTGTGGTAATGAATTCCACAGGCTCACCACTCTCTGGGTGAAGAAAGTTCTCCTCATCTCAGTACTAAATGGTCTACCCCATATCATCAAACTGTGACCCCTGGTTCTGGATTCCCCCACCATCGGGAACATCCTTCCAACATCTACCCTGTCTAGTCCTGTTAGAATTTTATAGGTTTCTATGAGAATCCCCCCCCTCATTCTTCTGAACTCCAGTGAATAAAATCCTAATCGACTCAATCTCTCCTCATGTGTAAGTCCCGCCATCCCAGGAATCAGTCGGGTAAACCATCGCTGCACTCCCTTTATAGCAAGTACATCCTTCCTCAGATAAGTTGACCAAAACTGAACACAATGTTCCAGGTGTGGTCTCACCAAGGTCCTGTACAATTGCAGCAAGACATCCCTGTTCCTGTACTCGAATCCTCTGGCTATGAAGGCCAACGTATCATTTGCCTTCTTTACCGCCTGCTGCACCTGCATGCTTACCTTCAGCGACTGGTGTACAAGGACACCCAGGTCTCGTTGCACATTCCCCTTTCTCAATTTATAGCTATTCAGATAATAGTCTGTCTTCCTGTTTTTGCTACCAAAATGGATAACCTCACATTTATCCACATTATACTGCATCTGCCATGCATTTTCCCACTCACTCAGCTTGTCCAAATCACACTGAAGGATCTCTGCATCCTCCTCACAGCTCACCCTCCCACCCAGCTTTGTGTCATCTGCATATTTGGAGATATTACATTTAATTCCCTCATCTAAATCGTTAATATATATTGTGAATAACTGGGGTCCCAGCACCAATCCCTGCGATACCCCACTAGTCACTGCCTGCCATTCGGAAAAAGACCCGTTTATTCCAATTCTTTGTTTCCTGTCTGCCATCCAGTTTTCTATCCATCTCAATACACTACCCCTAATCCCACGCGCTTTAATTTTACACGCCAATCTCTTATGTGGGACTTTGTCGAAGGCTTTCTGAAAGTACAAATAAACCACATCCACTGGCTCCCCCTCATCAACTCTGCTAGTTACATCCTCGAAAATTTCCAGTAGATTTGTCAAGCATGATTTCCCTTTCATAAATCCATGCTGGCTCTGTCCGATTCTGCCACTGTTTTCCAGGTGCTCAGCTATTAAATCTTTTATAATGGACTCTAGAATTTTCCCCACTACCAATGTCTGGCTGACTGGTCTATAATTCCCTGTTTTCTCTCTGCCTCCCTTTCTAAATAGTGGGGTTACATTAGCTATCCTCCAATCTGTAGGAACTGTTCCAGAGTCTATAGAATCTCAGAAGATGACTACCAATGCATCCATTATTTCTAGGGCCACTTCCTTAAGTACTCTGGGATGTAGATTATCAGGGCCCGGGGATTTAACAGCCTTCAATCCCATCAATTTCCCCAACAACATTTCCCTACTAAGGCTGATTTCTTTCAGTTCCTCCCTCTCACGAAACCCTGTGTTCCCCAACATATCTGGTATGTTATTTGTGTCCTCCTTTGTGAAGACAGAACCAAAGTATGTATTTAGTTGGACAGCCATTTCTTTTTTCCGCATTATAAATTCCCCTGTTTCTGACTGTAAGGGACCTACATTTGTCTTCACCAATCTTTTTCTCTTCACATACCTATAGAAACCTTTACATTCAGTTTTTATGTTCCTTGCAAGCTTACTCTCATGCTCTATTTTCCCCTTCTTAATCAATGCCTTGGTCCTCCTTTGCTGAATTCTAACCTGCTCCCAATCCTCAGGTCTGTTGTTTTTTCTGGCCAATTTGTATGCCTCTTCCTTGCATCTAATACTCTCTCTAATTTCCTTCGAAAGCCATGGTTTGGACACCATTCCTGTTTCACTTTTGCGCCAGACAGGAATAAACAATTGTTGCAGTTCACCCATGCGCTCTTTGAATGTTTGCCATTGCCTATCCAACGTCATCCCTTTGAGCAACGTTTCCCAATCCATCATAGCCAACGCGCGCCTCATACCATCGTAGTTTCCTTCATTAAGCTTCAGGACCCAAGTCTCAGAATCAACTACGTCACTCCCCATCTTGATGAAGAATTCTATCATATTATGGTCACTCATCCCCAAGGGGCCTCGCACAAGTAGATTGCCAATTATTCCTTTCTCATTACACAATACCCAGTCGAGGATGGGCTGTTCCCTCGTTGGTTCCTCAAAGCATTGGTCCAGAAAATCATCCCATTTACACTCCAGACATTCCTCCTCTACGGAATTGTTACTAATTTGATTTGCCCAATCTATATGCAGATTAAAGGCACCCATAATTACAGATGTTCCTTTATTACATGCATCTCTAATTTCCTGTTTAATGCCATTCCCAACATCACCACTACAGTTTGGGGGTCTATATACAACCCCCACTAACGGTTTTTGCCCCTTAGTATTTCTCAGCTCTACCCATACAGATTCCACATCGTCGGAGCTAATATCTTTCCTCACTATTGCGTTAATTTCCTCTTTAACCAGCAATGCAACTCCACCACCTTTTCCTTTTTGTCTGTCCTTCCTAAACACTGAATACCCCTGGATGTTCAGTTCCCTTCCCTGGTGACCCTGCAGCCATGTCTCTGTAATTCCGACTATATCATACCTGTTTACATCTATTTGCGCTGTTAGTTCATCCACTTTATGCGAATGCTCCTCGCATTAAGGCACAAAGCCTTAAGGATTGTCTTTTTAACATTACTTGTCCCGTTCCCACTATTTTTCACTGAGGCCCCGTTTGATTCTGGCCCTTGGTTTCTCTGACTATCACATTTCTTATTCCGCTTTCTGTCTTTTGTTCTTGTCTTTGATTCCCCTTTCTCTGACTCCTTGCATAGGTTCCTATTCCCCTGCCATTTTAGTTTAAATCCTCCCCAACCACTCAAGCAAATGTTCCACCAGGACATCAGTCCCGGTCCTGTACATGTGTAACCCGTCCGGTTTGTACTGATCCCACCTCCCCCAAAACCAGTCCCAATGCCCCATGAATCTGAAACCCTCCACTTTACACCATCTCTTCAGTCACGTATTCATCTGATATATCCTGCTATTTCTACTCTGACTGGCACGTAGCACTGGTAGTAATCCTGAGATCACTACCTTTGGGGTCCTACTTTTCAACTTACTTCCTAACTCCCTATATTCTGCTTTTAGGATCTCATCCCTTTTTTCATCTATGTCATTTGTACCAATGTGCACCACGACCACTGGGTGTTCACCCTCCCCCTTCAGAATGTCCTCTAGCCGCTCTGAGACATCCATGACCCGAGCACCAGGGAGGCAACGTACCATCCTGGAGTCTCGCTTGCAGCCACAGAAAAGCCTCTCTATTCCCCTTACAATTGAATCCCCTGTAGCTGTTGCATTCCCACACATTTTACTCCTCCCCTGTGCAGCCCAGGCAACCATGGTGCAACAAATTTGGCTGTTGCTGCTTTCTCCTGAGAGGCCATTCCCCCCCCCAACAGTATCCAAAGCGGTATACCTGTTTTGCAGAGGAATAGCCACAGGAGATTCCTGCACTGCCTGCCTAGTCCCCTTGCTTTACCTGGTGGTCACCCATTCCCTTCCTGCCTGTGGACTCTTACCCTACGGTGTGACCACCTCTCTATACGTCCCTATCCACAATACTCTCCACCTCGCGGATGCTCCACCGTGTCCCCAGCCGCCGCTCCAGCTCCAAATCCCCGGCTTCCAGGAGCTGCAGCTGGAGACACTTCCCGCACACAGGCTGGTCCCGGGTACTGGAAACGTGTCCGGCTTCCCACATAGAGCAGGATGAGCACACCACGGCTTTGAGCTCTCCTGCCATGACTGACCCCTTTAAATTAAATTAAACCTTTTGGAAGATACTTAATATCAAATAATATCAATTACTCTCGGGCCCTTCTTCCCTGCTCCTCGCTGTTACAGAATATAGTCCCTTACAAACGATGAACCACAAAATAAGATCTTAAACACTCTCAGCAATAAAAGCAGTAAACGCTGACCCGGCCGCACTCATTGTCCTCGAAGGATCACCTCGTTCCCGCCTCACTGAACTCCCTTAGTGACCTTTGCTCCTGCTCAACTCCCGGCTACTCTCGCGCTTCACTTCAACTGACACAGAGCGCGCAGTGGGCGGGGTGACACAGAGAGGGCAGGGGGCGGGGTCACACAGAGCGCGCACGTGGACGGGGTGACAGAAAGCGGGAAGGGGGCGGGGTGACAGAGAGCGGGAAGGGGGCGGGGTGACACGAAAGGGGAAGGGGGCGGGGTGATACGGTGCAGGAAGGGGGCGAGGCCACACAGAGCGGGCAGGGGGCGGGGTGAGAGAGACTTGATGAGGGATATTGAGAGAGAGACACACAGAGAGAGATGGTGAGAGACATTGAGAGAGGGAGAGAGAGAGATGGTGAGAGAGATTGAGAGAGAGGGAGACAGAGAGAGAGATGGTGAGAGAGATTGAGAGAGAGGAAGACAGAGAGATGGTGAGAGAGATTAAGAGAGAGAGGGAGATAGAGAGAGAGATGGTGAGAGAGATTGAGAGAGAGGGAGACAGAGAGAGAGATGGTGAGAGAGATTGAGAGAGAGGGAGACAGAGAGAGAGATGGTGAGAGAGATTGAGAGAGAGAGGGAGACAGAGAGAGAGATGGTGAGAGAGATTGAGAGAGGCAGAGAGAGAGAGATGGTGAGAGAGATTGAGAGAGAGGGAGAGAGAGAGAGATTGAGAGAGAGGAAGAGAGAGAGATGGTGAGAGAGATTGAGAGAGAGAGGGAGATAGAGAGAGAGATGGTGAGAGAGATTGAGAGAGAGGGAGACAGAGAGAGAGATGGTGAGAGAGATTGAGAGAGAGGGAGACAGAGAGAGAGATGGTGAGAGAGATTGAGAGAGAGAGGGAGACAGAGAGAGAGATGGTGAGAGAGATTGAGAGAGGCAGAGAGAGAGAGATGGTGAGAGAGATTGAGAGAGAGGGAGAGAGAGAGAGATTGAGAGAGAGGAAGAGAGAGAGATGGTGAGAGAGATTGAGAGAGAGACACACAGAGAGAGATGGTGAGAGAGATTGAGAGAGAGGGAGAGAGAGAGATGGTGAGAGAGATTGAGAGAGAGGGAGAGAGAGAGATGGTGAGAGAGATTGAGAGAGGGAGAGAGAGAGATGGTGAGAGAGATTGAGAGAGAGGGAGACAGAGAGAGAGATGGTGAGAGAGATTGAGAGAGAGGGAGAGAGAGAGATGGTGAGAGAGATTGAGAGAGAGAGAGTCAGAGAGAGAGATGGTGAGAGAGATTGAGAGAGAAGGAGACAGAGAGAGAGATGGTGAGAGAGATTGAGAGAGAGGGAGACAGAGAGAGAGATGGTGAGAGAGATTGAGAGAGAGGGAGAGAGAGAGAGAGATGGTGAGGGAGATTGAGATAGAGGGAGACAGAGAGATGGTGAGAGAGATTAAGAGAGAGAGGGAGATAGAGAGGGAGATGGTGAGAGAGATTGAGAGACAGGGAGACAGAGAGAGAGATGGTGAGAGAGATTGAGAGAGAGGGAGACAGAGAGAGAGATGGTGAGAGAGATTGAGAGAGAGGGAGACAGAGAGAGAGATGGTGAGAGAGATTGAGAGAGAGAGGGAGACAGAGAGAGAGATGGTGAGAGAGATTGAAAGAGAGAGGGAGACAGAGAGAGAGATGGTGAGAGAGATTGAGAGAGGCAGAGAGAGAGAGATGGTGAGAGAGATTGAGAGAGAGGGAAAGAGAGAGAGATGGTGAGAGAGATTGAGAGAGAGGAGAGAGAGAGATGGTGAGAGAGATTGAGAGAGAGAGAGACAGAGAGATGGTGAGAGAGATTGAGAGAGAAACACACAGAGAGAGATGGTGAGAGAGATTGAGAGAGAGAGAGTCAGAGAGAGAGATGGTGAGAGAGATTGAGAGAGAGGGAAAGAGAGAGATGGTGAGAGAGATTGAGAGAGAGGGAGAGAGAGAGATGGTGAGAGAGATTGAGAGAGGGAGAGAGAGAGATGGTGAGAGAGATTGAGAGAGAGGGAGACAGAGAGAGAGATGGTGAGAGAGATTGAGAGAGAGGGAGACAGAGAGAGAGATGGTGAGAGAAATTGAGAGAGAGGGAGAGAGAGAGAGAGATGGTGAGGGAGATTGAGATAGAGGGAGACAGAGAGATGGTGAGAGAGATTGAGAGAGAGAGGGAGACAGAGAGAGAGATGGTGAGAGAGATTGAGAGAGAGAGGGAGACAGAGAGAGAGATGGTGAGAGAGATTGAGAGAGGCAGAGAGAGAGAGATGGTGAGAGAGATTGAGAGAGAGGGAGAGAGAGAGAGATGGTGAGGGAGATTGAGAGAGAGGGAGAGAGAGATGGTGAGAAAGATTGAGAGAGAGAGAGACAGAGAGAGAGATGGTGAGAGAGATTGAGAGAGAGGGAGAGAGAGAGAGATGGTGAGGGAGATTGAGATAGAGGGAGACAGAGAGATGGTGAGAG
>NW_027599217.1:0-29707 GCF_964194155.1 Cetorhinus maximus | reverse complement strand
CTGGAGTCAAATTGGAGGATAGTCCCTTAGGAGACAGACTGAAGGAGAGTCCATCAGGAGACAGACCGAAGGATAGTTCCTTTGGAGACAGACTGATGGATATTCTGTCTGGAGTTAGGCTGAAGGATAGTCATCTGGAGACAGACTGAGGGATAGACCCTTAGGAGACAGGCTGAAGGATATTGCGTCTGGAAGCAGGTTGAAGAATAATGCATCTGGGAGACAGACTGAGGGATAGCCCTTCTGGACACAGACTGAAAGATAGTCCGTCTGGAGACAGACTGAAGGATAGTCCATCTGGAGACTGACTGATGGATAGTCCGTCTGGGGACAGGCTGAAGGATAGTCCATCTAGAGACAGACTGTAGGATAGACCCTTAGGAGACAGGCTGAAGGATAGTGCGTCTGGAGACAGATTGAAGGATAGACTGTCTGGAGACAGACTGAAGGATAGTCCGTCTTGAGTCAGATTGAAGGATAGTCCCTCAGGAGACCATCTGAAGGATAGTCCCTCAGGAGTCAGGCTGAAGTGTAGCCCGTCTGGAGGTAAATTGAAGGATAATCCCTCAGGAGAGAGTCTGAAGGACATTCCGTCTGGAGACAGACTGATGGATAGTCCGTCTGGAGACAGACTGAAGGATAGTCCATCTGGAGACAGGCTGAAGAAGAATCCGTCTGGAGACAGTCTGAAGGATAGTCTGTCTGGAGACAGACTGAAGGATTGTCTGTCTGGAGACAGACTGGAGGATAGTCCATCTGGAGAGAGGCTGAAGGATAGTCCATTTGGAGACAAACTTAATGATAGACCCTTAGGAGACAGTCTGAAGGATAGTCCCGCAGGAGAGAGACTGAAGGATTGTCCGTCTGCAGACAAATTGTAGAACAGTCCCTCAGGAGACAGTCTAAAGGATAGTCCCCCAGGAGTCAGACTGAAGGATCATCCGTCTGGAGTCAGATTGGAGGATAGTCCCTTAGGAGACAGACTGAAGGAGAGTCCATCTGGAGACAGACCGAAGGATAGTTCCTTTGGAGACAGACTGATGGATATTCTGTCTGGAGTTAGGCTGAAGGATAGTCCATCTGGAGACAGACTGAGGGATAGACCCTTAGGAGACAGGCTGAAGGATATTGCGTCTGGAAGCAGGTTGAAGAATAATGCATCTGGAGACAGACTGAGGGATAGCCCTTCTGGACACAGACTGAAAGATAGTCCGTCTGGAGACAGACTGAAGGATAGTCCATCTGGAGACTGACTGATGGATAGTCCGTCTGGGGACAGGCTGAAGGATAGTCCATCTAGAGACAGACTGTAGGATAGACCCTTAGGAGACAGGCTGAAGGATAGTGCGTCTGGAGACAGATTGAAGGATAGACTGTCTGGAGACAGACTGAAGGATAGTCCGTCTTGAGTCAGATTGAAGGATAGTCCCTCAGGAGACCATCTGAAGGATAGTCCCTCAGGAGTCAGGCTGAAGTGTAGCCCGTCTGGAGGTAAATTGAAGGATAATCCCTCAGGAGAGAGTCTGAAGGACATTCCGTCTGGAGACAGACTGATGGATAGTCCGTCTGGAGACAGACTGAAGGATAGTCCATCTGGAGACAGGCTGAAGAATAATCCGTCTGGAGACAGTCTGAAGGATAGTCTGTCTGGAGCCAGACTGAAGGATCGTCTGTCTGGAGACAGACTGAAGGATAGTCTGTCTGGAGACAGACTGGAGGATAGTCCATCTGGAGAGAGGCTGAAGGATAGTCCATTTGTAGACAAACTGAATGATAGACCCTTAGGAGACAGTCTGAGGGATAGTCCCGCAGAAAGAGAGACTGAAGGATTGTCCGTCTGCAGACAAATTGTAGAACAGTCCCTCAGGAGACAGTCTAAAGGATAGTCTCCCAGGAGTCAGACTGAAGGATCATCCGTCTGGAGTCAGATTGGAGGATAGTCCCTTAGGAGACAGACTGAAGGAGAGTCCATCTGGAGACAGACCGAAGAATAGTTCCTTTGGAGACAGACTGAAGGATATTGCGTCTGGAGGCAGGTTGAAGCATAATGCATCTGGAGACAGTCTGAGGGATAACCCGTCTGGAGACGGACTGAAAGATAGTCCGTCTGCAGACAGACTGAAGGATAGTCCGTCTGGAGACTGACTGATGGATAGTCCGTCTGGGGACAGGCTGAAGGATCATCCATCTGGAGACAGACTGAGGCATAGACCCTTAGGAGACAGGCTGAAGGATATTACGTCTGGAGGCAGGTTGAAGCATAATGCATCTGGAGACAGACTGATGGATAGCCCATCTGGAGACAGACTGAAAGATAGTCCGTCTGGAGACAGACTGAAGGATAGTCCGTCTGGAGATTGACTGATGGATAGTCCGTCTGGGGACAGGTTGAAGGATAGTCCATCTGGAGACAGACTGAAGTATAGACCCTTATGAAACAGGCTGAAGGATAGTGCATCTGGAGACTGTCAGAAGGAAAGTCCCTTTGCTGACAGACTGTGGGATAGCACATCTGGAGAAGACGGAAGGATATTCCCGCAGGAGACAGTTTGAAGGATAGTCCCTCAGGAGACCATCTGAAGGATAGTCCGTCTGGAGACAGACTGAAGGATAGACCGTCTGGAGACAGACTGAAGGAAAGACCATCTGGAAACAGGCTGAAGGATAGTCCGTCTTGAGACAGATTGAAGGATAGTCCCTAAGGAGACAGTCTGAAGGATAGTCCCTCAGGAGTCAGGCTGAAGGATATTCCGCCTGGAGATAAATTGAAGGATAATCCCTCAGGAGAGAGTCTGAAGGATAATCCGTCTGGAGACAGACTGAAGAATAGTCCATCTGGAGACAGGCTGAAGAATAGTCCGTCTGGAGAAAATCTGAAGGATAGTCTGTCTGGAGACGGACTGAAGGATTGTCCGTCTGGAGACAGACTGAAGGATAGTCCGTCTGGAGACAGACTGAAGGATAGTCCATCTGGAGAGAGGATGAAGGATAGTACGTCTGGAGACAAACTGAATGATAGACCCTTAGGAGACAGTCTGAAGGATAGTCCCACAGGAGACAGATTGAAGGATAGTCCCTCAGGAGACAGACTGAAGGATTGTCCGTCTGGAGTCAGATTGAAGGATAGTCCCTTAGGAGACAGAGTGAAGGAGAGTCCATCTGGAGACAGACCGAAGGATAGTTCCTTTGGAGACAGACTGATGGATATTCTGTCTGGAGTTAGGCTGAAGGATAGTCCATCTGGAGACAGACTGAGGGATAGACCCTTAGGAGACAGGCTGAAGGATATTGCGTCTGGAAGCAGGTTGAAGAATAATGCATCTGGAGACAGACTGAGGGATAGCCCTTCTGGACACAGACTGAAAGATAGTCCGTCTGGAGACAGACTGAAGGATAGTCCATCTGGAGACTGACTGATGGATAGTCCGTCTGGGGACAGGTTGAAGGATTGTCCATCTAGAGACAGACTGTAGGATAGACCCTTAGGAGACAGGCTGAAGGATAGTGCATCTGGAGACAGATTGAAGGATAGACTGTCTGGAGACAGACTGAAGGATAGTCCGTCTTGAGTCAGATTGAAGGATAGTCCCTCAGGAGACCATCTGAAGGATAGTCCCTCTGGAGTCAGGCTGAAGTGTAGCCCGTCTGGAGGTAAATTGAAGGATAATCCCTCAGGAGAGAGTCTGAAGGACATTCCGTCTGGAGACAGAATGAAGGATAGTCCGTCTGGAGACAGACTGAAGGATAGTCCATCTGGAGACAGGCTGAAGAATAATCCGTCTGGAGACAGTCTGAAGGATAGTCTGTCTGGAGACAGACTGAAGGATTGTCTGTCTGGAGACAGACTGAAGGATAGTCTGTCTGGAGACAGACTGGAGGATAGTCCATCTGGAGAGAGGCTGAAGGATAGTCCATTTGGAGACAAACTTAATGATAGACCCTTAGGAGACAGTCTGAAGGATAGTCCCGCAGGAGAGAGACTGAAGGATTGTCCGTCTGCAGACAAATTGTAGAACAGTCCCTCAGGAGACAGTCTAAAGGATAGTCCCCCAGGAGTCAGACTGAAGGATCATCCATCTGGAGTCAAATTGGAGGATAGTCCCTTAGGAGACAGACTGAAGGAGAGTCCATCAGGAGACAGACCGAAGGATAGTTCCTTTGGAGACAGACTGATGGATATTCTGTCTGGAGTTAGGCTGAAGGATAGTCCATCTGGAGACAGACTGAGGGATAGACCCTTAGGAGACAGGCTGAAGGATATTGCGTCTGGAAGCAGGTTGAAGAATAATGCATCTGGAGACAGACTGAGGGATAGCCCTTCTGGACACAGACTGAAAGATAGTCCGTCTGGAGACAGACTGAAGGATAGTCCATCTGGAGACTGACTGATGGATAGTCCGTCTGGGGACAGGCTGAAGGATAGTCCATCTAGAGACAGACTGTAGGATAGACCCTTAGGAGACAGGCTGAAGGATAGTGCGTCTGGAGACAGATTGAAGGATAGACTGTCTGGAGACAGACTGAAGGATAGTCCGTCTTGAGTCAGATTGAAGGATAGTCCCTCAGGAGACCATCTGAAGGATAGTCCCTCAGGAGTCAGGCTGAAGTGTAGCCCGTCTGGAGGTAAATTGAAGGATAATCCCTCAGGAGAGAGTCTGAAGGACATTCCGTCTGGAGACAGACTGATGGATAGTCCGTCTGGAGACAGACTGAAGGATAGTCCATCTGGAGACAGGCTGAAGAAGAATCCGTCTGGAGACAGTCTGAAGGATAGTCTGTCTGGAGACAGACTGAAGGATTGTCTGTCTGGAGACAGACTGGAGGATAGTCCATCTGGAGAGAGGCTGAAGGATAGTCCATTTGGAGACAAACTTAATGATAGACCCTTAGGAGACAGTCTGAAGGATAGTCCCGCAGGAGAGAGACTGAAGGATTGTCCGTCTGCAGACAAATTGTAGAACAGTCCCTCAGGAGACAGTCTAAAGGATAGTCCCCCAGGAGTCAGACTGAAGGATCATCCGTCTGGAGTCAGATTGGAGGATAGTCCCTTAGGAGACAGACTGAAGGAGAGTCCATCTGGAGACAGACCGAAGGATAGTTCCTTTGGAGACAGACTGATGGATATTCTGTCTGGAGTTAGGCTGAAGGATAGTCCATCTGGAGACAGACTGAGGGATAGACCCTTAGGAGACAGGCTGAAGGATATTGCGTCTGGAAGCAGGTTGAAGAATAATGCATCTGGAGACAGACTGAGGGATAGCCCTTCTGGACACAGACTGAAAGATAGTCCGTCTGGAGACAGACTGAAGGATAGTCCATCTGGAGACTGACTGATGGATAGTCCGTCTGGGGACAGGCTGAAGGATAGTCCATCTAGAGACAGACTGTAGGATAGACCCTTAGGAGACAGGCTGAAGGATAGTGCGTCTGGAGACAGATTGAAGGATAGACTGTCTGGAGACAGACTGAAGGATAGTCCGTCTTGAGTCAGATTGAAGGATAGTCCCTCAGGAGACCATCTGAAGGATAGTCCCTCAGGAGTCAGGCTGAAGTGTAGCCCGTCTGGAGGTAAATTGAAGGATAATCCCTCAGGAGAGAGTCTGAAGGACATTCCGTCTGGAGACAGACTGATGGATAGTCCGTCTGGAGACAGACTGAAGGATAGTCCATCTGGAGACAGGCTGAAGAATAATCCGTCTGGAGACAGTCTGAAGGATAGTCTGTCTGGAGCCAGACTGAAGGATCGTCTGTCTGGAGACAGACTGAAGGATAGTCTGTCTGGAGACAGACTGGAGGATAGTCCATCTGGAGAGAGGCTGAAGGATAGTCCATTTGTAGACAAACTGAATGATAGACCCTTAGGAGACAGTCTGAGGGATAGTCCCGCAGAAAGAGAGACTGAAGGATTGTCCGTCTGCAGACAAATTGTAGAACAGTCCCTCAGGAGACAGTCTAAAGGATAGTCTCCCAGGAGTCAGACTGAAGGATCATCCGTCTGGAGTCAGATTGGAGGATAGTCCCTTAGGAGACAGACTGAAGGAGAGTCCATCTGGAGACAGACCGAAGAATAGTTCCTTTGGAGACAGACTGAAGGATATTGCGTCTGGAGGCAGGTTGAAGCATAATGCATCTGGAGACAGTCTGAGGGATAACCCGTCTGGAGACGGACTGAAAGATAGTCCGTCTGCAGACAGACTGAAGGATAGTCCGTCTGGAGACTGACTGATGGATAGTCCGTCTGGGGACAGGCTGAAGGATCGTCCATCTGGAGACAGACTGAGGCATAGACCCTTAGGAGACAGGCTGAAGGATATTACGTCTGGAGGCAGGTTGAAGCATAATGCATCTGGAGACAGACTGATGGATAGCCCATCTGGAGACAGACTGAAAGATAGTCCGTCTGGAGACAGACTGAAGGATAGTCCGTCTGGAGATTGACTGATGGATAGTCCGTCTGGGGACAGGTTGAAGGATAGTCCATCTGGAGACAGACTGAAGTATAGACCCTTATGAAACAGGCTGAAGGATAGTGCATCTGGAGACTGTCAGAAGGAAAGTCCCTTTGCTGACAGACTGTGGGATAGCACATCTGGAGAAGACGGAAGGATATTCCCGCAGGAGACAGTTTGAAGGATAGTCCCTCAGGAGACCATCTGAAGGATAGTCCGTCTGGAGACAGACTGAAGGATAGACCGTCTGGAGACAGACTGAAGGAAAGACCATCTGGAAACAGGCTGAAGGATAGTCCGTCTTGAGACAGATTGAAGGATAGTCCCTAAGGAGACAGTCTGAAGGATAGTCCCTCAGGAGTCAGGCTGAAGGATATTCCGCCTGGAGATAAATTGAAGGATAATCCCTCAGGAGAGAGTCTGAAGGATAATCCGTCTGGAGACAGACTGAAGAATAGTCCATCTGGAGACAGGCTGAAGAATAGTCCGTCTGGAGAAAATCTGAAGGATAGTCTGTCTGGAGACGGACTGAAGGATTGTCCGTCTGGAGACAGACTGAAGGATAGTCCGTCTGGAGACAGACTGAAGGATAGTCCATCTGGAGAGAGGATGAAGGATAGTACGTCTGGAGACAAACTGAATGATAGACCCTTAGGAGACAGTCTGAAGGATAGTCCCACAGGAGACAGATTGAAGGATAGTCCCTCAGGAGACAGACTGAAGGATTGTCCGTCTGGAGTCAGATTGAAGGATAGTCCCTTAGGAGACAGAGTGAAGGAGAGTCCATCTGGAGACAGACCGAAGGATAGTTCCTTTGGAGACAGACTGATGGATATTCTGTCTGGAGTTAGGCTGAAGGATAGTCCATCTGGAGACAGACTGAGGGATAGACCCTTAGGAGACAGTCTGAAGGATATTGCGTCTGGAAGCAGGTTGAAGAATAATGCATCTGGAGACAGACTGAGGGATAGCCCTTCTGGACACAGAATGAAAGATAGTCCGTCTGGAGACAGACTGAAGGATAGTCTTTCTGGAGACTGACTGATGGATAGTCCGTCTGGGGACAGGCTGAAGGATAGTCCATCTAGAGACAGACTGTTGGATAGACCCTTAGTAGACAGGCTGATGGATAGTGCATCTGGAGACAGATTGAAGGATAGACTGTCTGGAGACAGACTGAAGGATAGTCCGTCTTGAGTCAGATTGAAGGATAGTCCCTCAGGAGACAATCTGAAGGATAGTCCCTCTGGAGTCAGGCTGAAGTGTAGCCCGTCTGGAGGTAAATTGAAGGATAATCCCTCAGGAGAGAGTCTGAAGGACATTCCGTCTGGAGACAGAATGAAGGATAGTCCGTCTGGAGACAGACTGAAGGATAGTCCATCTGGAGACAGGCTGAAGAAGAATCCGTCTGGAGACGGTCTGAAGGATAGTCTGTCTGGAGCCAGACTGAAGGATCGTCTGTCTGGAGACAGACTGAAGGATAATCTGTCTGGAGACAGACTGGAGGATAGTCCATCTGGAGAGAGGCTGAACGATAGTCCATTTGGAGACAAACTGAATGATAGACCCTTAGGAGACAGTCTGAAGGATAGTCCCGCAGGAGAGAGATTGAACGATTGTCCGTCTGCAGACAAATTGTAGAACAGTCCCTCAGGAGACAGTCTAAAGGATAGTCCCCCAGGAGTCAGACTGAAGGATCATCCGTCTGGAGTCAGATTGAAGGATAGTCCCTTAGGAGACAGACTGAAGGAGAGTCCATCTGGAGTCAGACCGAAGGATAGTTCCTTTGGAGACAGACTCAAGGATATTGCGTCTGGAGGCAGGTTGAAGCATAATGCATCTGGAGACAGTCTGAGAGATAACCCGTCTGGAGACGGACTGAAAGATAGTCCGTCTGCAGACAGACTGAAGGATAGTCCGTCTGGAGACTGACTGATGGATAGTCCGTCAGGGGACAGGCTGAAGGATCGTCCATCTGGAGACAGACTGAGGCATAGACCCTTTGGAGACAGGCTGAAGGATATTACGTCTGGAGGCAGGTTGAAGCATAATGCATCTGGAGACAGACTGATGGATAGCCCATCTGGAGACAGACTGAAAGATAGTCCGTCTGGAGACAGACTGAAGGGTAGTCCGTCTGGAGATTGACTGATGGATAGTCCGTCTGGGGACAGGTTGAAGGATAGTCCATCTGGAGACAGACTGAAGTATAGACCCTTATGAAACAGGCTGAAGGATAGTGCATCTGGAGACTGTCAGAAGGAAAGTCCCTTTGCTGACAGACTGTGGGATAGCACATCTGGAGAAGACGGAAGGATATTCCCGCAGGAGATAGTTTGAAGGATAGTCCCTCAGGAGACCATCTGAAGGATAGTCCGTCTGGAGACAGACTGAAGGATAGACCGTCTGGAGACAGACTGAAGGAAAGACCATCTGGAAACAGGCTGAAGGATAGTCCATCTTGAGACAGATTGAAGGATAGTCCCTAAGGAGACAGTCTGAAGGATAGTCCCTCAGGAGACAGGCTGAAGGATAGTCCGCCTGGAGATAAATTGAAGGATAATCCCTCAGGAGAGAGTCTGAAGGATAGTCCGTCTGGAGACAGACTGAAGAATAGTCCATCTGGAGACAGGCTGAAGAATAGTCCGTCTGGAGAAAATCTGAAGGATAGTCTGTCTGGAGACAGACTGAAGGATCGTCCGTCTGGAGACAGACTGAAGGATAGTCCATCTGGAGAGAGGATGAAGGATAGTACGTCTGGAGACAAACTGAATGATAGACCCTTAGGAGACAGTCTGAAGGATAGTCCCACAGGAGACAGATTGAAGGATAGTCCCTCAGAAGACAGACTGAAGGATTGTCCGTCTGGAGACCAATTGAAGAATTGTCCCTCAGGAGACAGTCTAAAGGATAGTTCCCCAGGAGACAGACTGAAGGATCATCCGTTAGGAGTCAGATTGAAGGATAGTCCCTTAGGAGAGAGACTGAAGGATAGTCCATGTGGAGACAGGTTGAAAGATAATCCACCTGGAGGTAGACTGAATTATAGTCAGTCTGTAGACAGACTGAAGGATAGTCCCTTAGGAGACAGACTGAAGGATATTCTGTCTGGAGTTAGGCTGAAGGATAGGCCATCTGGAGACAGACTGAAGGATAGCACATCTGGAGACAGACGGAAGGAGAGTCCCGCAGGAGACAGTATGAAGGATTGTCCCTCAGGAGACCGTCTGAAGGATAGTCCATCTGTCGACAGACTTAAGGTTAGTCCGTCTGGAGACAGTCTGAAGGATAGTCCGTCTGCAGACAGACTGAAGGATAGACCGTCTGTAGACAAACATAAGGATAGTCTGTCTGGAGACAGATTGAAGGATAGACTTTCTGGAGACAGACTGAAGGATAGTCCGTCTTGAGTCAGATTGAAGGATATTCCCTCAGGAGACCATCTGAAGGATAGTCCCTCAGGAGTCAGGCTGAAGGATCGTCCGTCAGGAGGTAAATTGAAGGATAACCCCTCAGGAAATAGTCTGAAGGATAGTCCGTCTGGAGACAGGCTGAAGGATAGTCCGTCTGGAGACAGACTGAAGGATAGTACATCTGGAGACAGGCTGAAGAATAGCCCCTCTGGAGACACTCTGAAGGATTGTCAGCCCGGAGACAGACTGAAGGATCATCCGTCTGGAGACCGACTGAAGGATAGTCTGTCTGGAGACAGACTGGAGGATAGTCCATCTGGAGAGAGACTGAAGGATAGTCCATTTGGCGACAAACTGAATGATAGACCCTTAGGAGACAGTCCGAAGGATAGTCCCCCAGGAGACAGACTGAAGAATCATCCGTCTGGAGTCAGATTGAAGGATAGTCCCTTAGGAGACAGACTGAAGGAGAGTCCATCTGGAGACAGACCGAAGGATAGTTCCTTTAGAGACAGACTGATGGATATTCTGTCTGGAGTTAGGCTGAAGGATAGTCCATCTGGAGACAGACTGAGGGATAGACCCTTAGGAGACAGGCTGAAGCATATTGCGTCTGGAGGCAGGTTGAAGATTAATGCATCTGGAGACAGACTGAGGGATAGCCCTTCTGGACACAAACTGAAAGATAGTCCGTCTGAAGACAGACTGAAGGATAGTCCGTCTGGAGACTGACTGATGGATAGTCCGTCTGGGGACAGGCTGAAGGATAGTCCATCTAGAGACAGACTGTAGGATAGACCCTTAGGAGACAGGCTGAAGGATAGTGCGTCTGGAGACAGATTGAAGGATAGACTGTCTGGAGACAGACTGAAGGATAGTCCGTCTTGAGTCTGATTGAAGGATAGTCCCTCAGGAGACCATCTGAAGGATAGTCCCTCAGGAGTCAGGCTGAAGTGTAGTCCGTCTGGAGGTAAATTGAAGGATAATTCCTCAGGAGAGATTCTGAAGGACATTCAGTCTGGAGACAGGCTGAAGGATAGTCCGTCTGGAGACAGACTGAAGGATAGTCCATCTGGAGACAGGCTGAAGAATAATCCGTCTGGAGACAGTCTGAAGGATAGTCTGTCTGGAGACAGACTGAAGGATCGTCTGTCTGGAGACAGACTGAAGGATCGTCCGTCTGGAGACAGACTGAAGGATAGTCTGTCTGGAGACAGACTGGAGGATAGTCCATCTGGAGAGAGGCTGAAGGATAGTCCATTTGGAGACAAACTGAATGATAGACCCTTAGGAGACAGTCTGAAGGATAGTCCCGCAGGAGACAGACTGAAGGATTGTCCGTCTGGAGACAAATTGTAGAATAGTCCCTCAGGAGACAGTCTAAAGGATAGTCCCTGATTCAGGAATCAGACGGAAGGATCATCCGTCTGGAGTCAGATTGAAGAATAGTCCCATAGGAGACAGACTGAAGGAGAGTGCATCTGGAGTCAGAGCGAAGGATAGTTCCTTTGGAGACAGACTCAAGGATATTGCGTCTGGAGGCAGGTTGAAGCATAATGCATCTGGAGACAGACTGAGGGATAGCCCGTCTGGAGACAGACTGAAAGATTGTCCGTCTGCAGACAGACAGAAGGAAAGTCCGTCTGGAGACTGACTGATGGATAGTCCGTCTGGGGACAGGCTGAAGGATAGTCCATCTGGAGACAGACTGTAGGATAGATCCTTAGGAGACAGGTTGAAGGATAGTGCGTCTGGAGACAGATAGAAGGATGGACTGTCTGGAGACAGACTGAAGGATAGTCCGTCTTGAGTCAGATTGAAGGATAGTCCCTCAGGAGACCGTCTGAAGGATAGTCCCTCAGGAGTCAGGCTGTAGGATAGTCCGTCTGGAGGTAAATTGAAGGATGATCCCTCAGGAGAGAGTCTGAAGGACAGTCCGTCTGGAGACAGGCTGAAGGATAGTCTGTCTGGAGACAGACTGAAGGATAGTCCATCTGGAGACAGGCTGAAGAATAGTCCGTTTGGAGACAGGCTGAAGGATAGTCCGTCTGGAGACAGACTGAAGGATAGTCCATCTGGAGACAGGCTGAAGAATAGTCCGTCTGGAGAAAGTCTGTCAGGAGACAGACTGAAGGATCGTCCGTCTGGAGACAGACTGAAGGATAGTCCTTCTGGAGACAGACTGAAGGATAGTCCATCTGGAGAGAGGCTGAAGGATAGTCCGTCTGGAGACAAACTGAATCATAGACCGTTAGGAGACAGTCTGAAGGATAGTTCCACAGGAGAAAGACTGAAGGATAGTCCCTCACGAGACAGACTGAAGGATTGTCTATCTGGAGACCAATTGAAGAATAGTCCCTCAGGAGACAGTCTAAAGGATAGTTCCCCAGGAGACAGACTGAAGGATCATCCGTCTGGAGTCAGATTGAAGGATAGTCCCTCAGGAGACAGACTGAAGTATAGTCCATCCGGAGACAGGTTGAAAGATAATCCATCTGGAGGTAGACTGAAGTATAGTCAGTCTGTAGACAGACTGAAGGATAGTCCCTTAGGAGACAGACTGAAGGATATTCTGTCTGGAGTTAGGCTGAAGGATAGGCCATCTGGAGACAGACTGAGGGATAGCACATCTGGAGACAGACGGAAGGATAGTCCCGCAGGAGACAGTTTGAAGGATAGTCCCTCAGGAGACCGTCTGATGGATAGTCCATCTGTCGACAGACTTAAGGATGGTCCGTCTGGAGACAGTCTGAAGGATAGTCCGTCTGCAGACAAACTGACGGATAGACCGTCTGGAGACAAACATAAGGATAGTCCGTCTGGAGACAGATTGAAGGATAGACTATCTGGAGACAGACTGAAGGATAGTCCGTCTGGAGTCAGATTGAAGGATATTCCCTCAGGAGACCATCTGAAGGATAGTCCTTCAGGAGTCAGGCTGAAGGATAGTCCGTCTGGAGGTAAATTGAAGGATAACCCCTCAGGAAATAGGCTGAATGATAGTCCGTCTGGAGACAGGCGGAAGGATAGTCCGTCTGGAGACAGACTGAAGGATAGTCTGTCTGGAGACAGACTGGAGGATAGTCCATCTGGAGAGAGGCTGAAGGATAGTCCATTTGGCGACAAACTGAATGATAGACCCTTAGGAGACAGTCTGAAGGATAGTCCCGCAGGATACAGACTGAAGGATTGTCCGTCTGGAGATAAATTGAAGAATAGTCCCTCAGGAGACAGTCTAAAGGATAGTCCCCCAGGAGACAGAATGAAGGATCATCCGTCTGGAGTCAGATTGAAGGATAGTCCCTTAGGAGACAGACTGAAGGAGAGTCCATCTGGAGACAGACCGAAGGATAGTTCCTTTGGAGACAGACTGATGGATATTCTGTCTGGAGTTAGGCTGAAGGATAGTCCATCTGGAGACAGACTGAGGGATAGACCCTTAGGAGACAGGCTGAAGGATATTGCGTCTGGAAGCAGGTTGAAGAATAATGCATCTGGAGACAGACTGAGGGATAGCCCTTCTGGACACAGAATGAAAGATAGTCCGTCTGGAGACAGACTGAAGGATAGTCCGTCTGGAGACTGACTGATGGATAGTCCGTCTGGGGACCGGCTGAAGGATAGTCCATCTAGAGACAGACTGTAGGATAGACACTTAGTAGACAGGCTGAAGGATAGTGCGTCTGGAGACAGATTGAAGGATACACTGTCTGGAGACAGACTGAAGGATAGTCCGTCTTGAGTCAGATTGAAGGATAGTCCCTCAGGAGACAATCTGAAGGATAGTCCCTCAGGAGTCAGGCTGAAGTGTAGTCCGTCTGGAGGTAAATTGAAGGATAATCCCTCAGGAGAGAGTCTGAAGGACATTCCGTCTGGAGACAGGCTGAAGGATAGTCCGTCTGGAGACAGACTGAAGGATAGTCCATCTGGAGACAGGCTGAAGAATAATCCGTCTGGAGACTGTCTGAAGGATAGTCTGTCTGGAGACTGACTGAAGGATCGTCCGTCTGGAGACAGACTGAAGGATAGTCTTTCTGGAGACAGACTGGAGGATAGTCCATCTGGAGAGAGGCTGAAGGATAGTCCATTTGGAGACAAACTGAATGATAGACCCTTAGGAGACAGTCTGAAGGATAGTCCCGCAGGAGAGAGACTGAAGGATTGTCCGTCTGCAGACAAATTGTAGAATAGTCCCTCAGGAGACAGTCTAAAGGATAGTCCCCCAGGAGTCAGACTGAAGGATCATCCGTCTGGAGTCAGATTGAAGGATAGTCCCTTAGGAGACAGACTGAAGGAGAGTGCATCTGGAGTCAGACCGAAGGATAGTTCCTTTGGAGACAGACTCAAGGATATTGCGTCTGGAGGCAGGTTGAAGCATAATGCATCTGGAGACAGACTGAGGGATAACCCGTCTGGAGACAGACTGATAGATAGTCCGTCTGCAGACAGACTGAAGGATAGTCCGTCTGGAGACTGACTGATGGATAGTCCGTCTGGGGACAGGCTGAAGGATAGTCCATCTGGAGACAGACTGTCGGATAGACCCTGAGGAGACAGGTTGAAGGATAGTGCGTCTGGAGACAGATTGATGGATAGACTGTCTGGAGACAGACTGAAGGATAGTCCGTCTTGAGTCAGATTGAAGGATAGTCCCTCAGGAGACTGTCTGAAGGATAGTCCCTCAGGAGTCAGGCTGAAGGATAGTCCGTCTGGATGTAAATTGAAGGATAATCCCTCAGGAGAGAGTCTGAAGGACAGTCCATCTGGAGACAGGCTGATGGATAGTCCGTCTGGAGACTGACTGAAGGATAGTCCAACTGGAGACAGGCTGAAGAATAGTCCGTCTGGAGACAGGCTGAAGGATAGTCCGTCTGGAGACAGACTGAAGGATAGTCCATCTGGAGACAGGCTGAAGAATAATCCGTCTGGAGACAGTCTGAAGGATCGACCGTCTGGAGACTGACTGAAGGATTTTCTGTCTGGAGACAGACTGGAGGATAGTCCATCTGGAGAGAGGCTGAAGGATAGTCCATTTGGAGAAAAAATGAATGATAGACCCTTAGGAGACAGTCTGAAGGATAGTCCTGCAGGAGACAGACTGATGGATTGTCCTTCTGGAGACAAATTGAAGAATAGTCCCTCAGGAGACAGTCTAAAGTATAGTCCCTCATGAGACAGACTGAAGGATCATACGTCTGGAGTCAGATTGAAGGATAGACCCTTAGGAGACAGACTGAAGGAGAGTCCATCTGGAGACAGACCGAAGGATATTTCCTTTCTAGACAGACTGAAGAATATTCTGTCTGGAGTTAGGCTGAAGGATAGTCCATCTGGAGACAGACTGAGGGATAGACCCTTAGGAGACAGGCTGAAGGATATTGCGTCTGGAGGCAGGTTGAAGCATAATGCAACTGGAGACAGACTGAAAGATATTCTGTCTGGAGACAGACTGAAGGATAGTCCGTCTGGAGACTGACTGATGGATAGTCTGTCTGGGGACAGGGGGAAGGATAGTCTATCTGGAGACAGACTGAAGGATAGACCCTTAGGAGACAGGCTGAAGGATAGTGCGTCTGGAGACAGTCAGAAGGAAAGCCCCTTTGGTGACAGACTGAGGGACAACACATCTAGAGACAGACGGAAGGATGTTCCCGCAGGAGACAGTTTGAAGGATAGTCCCTCAGTAGACCGTCTGAAGGATAATCCGTCTGGAGACAGACTGAAGGATAGACCATCTGGAGACAGACTTAAGGATAGTCCGTCTGGAGACAGACTGAAGGATAGGCCATCTGGAGACAGTTTGAAGGATAGTCCCTAAGTGACATTCTGAAGGATAGTCCCTCAGGAGTCAGGCTGAAACATAGTCTGTCTGGAGATAATTTTAAGAATAATCCCTCAGGAGAGAGTCTGAAGGATAGTCCATCTGGAGACAGGCTGATGAATAGTCCGTCTAGAGGCAAACTGAATGATAGACCCTTATGAGACAGTCTGTAGGATAGTTCCCCAGGAGACAGACTGAAGGATCATCCGTCTGGAGTCAGATTGAAGGATAGTCCCTTAGGAGAGAGACTGAAGGATAGTCCATGTGGAGACAGGTTGAAAGATAATCCACCTGGAGGTAGACTGAAGTATAGTCAGTCTGTAGACAGACTGAAGGATAGTCCCTTAGGAGACAGACTGAAGGATATTCTGTCTGGAGTTAGGCTGAAGGATAGGCCATCTGGAGACAGACTGAGGGATAGCACATCTGGAGACAGACGGAAGGAGAGTCCCGCAGGAGACAATATGAAGGATTGTCCCTCAGGAGACCGTCTGAAGGATAGTCCATCTGTCGACAGACTTAAGGATAGTCCGTCTGGAGACAGTCTGAAGGATAGTCCGTCTGCAGACAGACTGAAGGATTGACCGTCTGTAGACAAACATAAGGATAGTCTGTCTGGAGACAGATTGAAGGATAGACTTTCTGGAGACAGACTGAAGGATAGTCCGTCTTGAGTCAGATTGAAGGATATTCCCTCAGGAGACCATCTGAAGGATAGTCCCTCAGGAGTCAGGCTGAAGGATCGTCCGTCTGGAGGTAAGTTGAAGGATAACCCCTCAGGAAATAGTCTGAAGGATAGTCCGTCTGGAGACAGGCTGAAGGATAGTCCGTCTGGAGACAGACTGAAGGATAGTACATCTGGAGACAGGCTGAAGAATAGCCCCACTGGAGACACTCTGAAGGATAGTCAGCCCGGAGACAGACTGAAGGATCATCCTTCTGGAGACCGACTGAAGGATAGTCTGTCTGGAGACAGACTGGAGGATAGTCCATCTGGAGAGAGGCTGAAGGATAGTCCATTTGGCGACAAACTGAATGATAGACCCTTAGGAGACAGTCCGAAGGATAGTCCCCCAGGAGACAGACTGAAGGATCATCCGTCTTGAGTTAGATTGAAGGATAGACTGTCTGGAGACACACTGAAGGATAGTCCGTCTTGAGTCAGATTGAAGGATAGTCCCTCAGGAGACCATCTGAAGGATAGTCCCTCAGGAGTCAGGCTGAAGTGTAGTCCGTCTGGAGGTAAATTGAAGGATAATCCCTCAGGAGAGAGTCTGAAGGACATTCCGTCTGGAGACAGGCTGAAGGATAGTCCGTCTGGAGACAGACTGAAGGATAGTCCATCTGGAGACAGGCTGAAGAATAATCCGTCTGGAGACAGTCTGAAGGATAGTCTGTCTGGAGACAGACTGAAGGATCGTCCGTCTGGAGACAGACTGAAGGATCGTCCGTCTGGAGACAGACTGAAGGATAGTCTGTCTGGAGACAGACTGGAGGATAGTCCATCTGGAGAGAGGCTGAAGGATAGTCCATTTGGAGACAAACTGAATGATAGACCCTTAGGAGACAGTCTGAAGGATAGTCCCGCAGGAGACAGACTGAAGGATTGTCCGTCTGGAGACAAATTGTAGAATAGTCCCTCAGGAGACAGTCTAAAGGATAGTCCCTGATTCAGGAATCAGACGGAAGGATCATCCGTCTGGAGTCAGATTGAAGAATAGTCCCTTAAGAGGCAGACTGAAGGAGAGTGCATCTAGAGTCAGACTGAAGGATAGTTCCTTTGGAGACAGACTCAAGGATATTGCGTCTGGAGGCAGGTTGAAGCATAATGCATCTGGAGACAGACTGAAGGATAGACCCTTAGGAGACAGGCTGAAGGATAGTGCGTATCGAGACAGTCAGAAGGAAAGCCCCTTTGGTGACAGACTGAGGGGCATCACATCTGGAGACAGACGGAAGGATGTTCCCGCAGGAGACAGTTTGAAGGATAGTTCCTCAGTAGACCGTCTGAAGGATAATCCGGATGGAGACAGACTGAACGGTAGACCGTCTGGAGACAGACTTAAGGATAGTCCGCCTGGAGACAGACTGAAGGATAGGCCGTCTGCAGACAGATTGAAGGATAGTCCCTATGAGACATTCTGAAGGATAGTCCCTCAGGAGTCAGGCTGAAACATAGTCCGTCTAGAGATAAATTGAAGAATAATCCCACAGGAGAGAGTCTGAAGGATAGTCCGTCTGGAGACAGACTGAAGGATAGTCCATCTGGAGACAGGCTGAAGAATAGTCCGTCTGGAGAAAGTCTGTCAGGAGACAGACTGAAGGATCGTCCGTCTGGAGACAGAATGAAGGATAGTCCTTCTGGAGACAGACTGAAGGATAGTCCATCTGGAGAGAGGCTGAAGGATAGTCCGTCTGGAGACAAACTGAATCATAGACCGTTAGGAGACAGTCTGAAGGATAGTTCCACAGGAGAAAGACTGAAGGATAGTCCCTCACGAGACAGACTGAAGGATTGTCCATCTGGAGACCAATTGAAGAATAGTCCCTCAGGAGACAGTCTAATGGATAGTTCCCCAGGAGACAGACTGAAGGATCATCCGTCTGGAGTCAGATTGAAGGATAGTCCCTCAGGAGACAGACTGAAGTATAGTCCATCCGGAGACAGGTTGAAAGATAATCCATCTGGAGGTAGACTGAAGTATAGTCAGTCTGTAGACAGACTGAAGGATAGTCCCTTAGGAGACAGACTGAAGGATATTCTGTCTGGAGTTAGGCTGAAGGATAGGCCATCTGGAGACAGACTGAGGGATAGCACATCTGGAGACAGACGGAAGGATAGTCCCGCAGGAGACAGTTTGAAGGATAGTCCCTCAGGAGACCGTCTGATGGATAGTCCATCTGTCGACAGACTTAAGGATGGTCCGTCTGGAGACAGTCTGAAGGATAGTCTGTCTGCAGACAAACTGAAGGATAGACCGTCTGGAGACAAACATAAGGATAGTCCATCTGGAGACAGATTGTAGGATAGACTGTCTGGAGACAGACTGAAGGATAGTCTGTCTTGAGTCAGATTGAAGGATATTCCCTCAGGAGACCATCTGAAGGATAGTCCTTCAGGAGTCAGGCTGAAGGATAGTCCGTCTGGAGGTAAATTGAAGGATAACCCCTCAGGAAATAGTCTGAAGGATAGTCCGTCTGGAGACAGGCTGAAGGATAGTCCGTCTGGAGACAGACTGAAGGATAGTCTGTCTGGAGACAGACTGGAGGATAGTCCATCTGGAGAGAGGCTGAAGGATAGTCCATTTGGCGACAAACTGAATGATAGACCCTTAGGAGACAGTCTGAAGGATAGTCCCGCAGGAGACAGACTGAAGGATTGTCCGTCTGGAGATAAATTGAAGAATAGTCCCTCAGGAGACAGTCTAAAGGATAGTCCCCCAGGAGACAGACTGAAGGATCATCCGTCTGGAGTCAGATTGAAGGATAGTCCCTTAGGAGACAGACTGAAGGAGAGTCCATCTGGAGACAGACCGAAGGATAGTTCCTTTGGAGACAGACTGATGGATATTCTGTCTGGAGTTAGGCTGAAGGATAGTCCATCTGGAGACAGACTGAGGGATAGAACCTTAGGAGACAGGCTGAAGGATATTGCGTCTGGAAGCAGGTTGAAGAATAATGCATCTGGAGACAGACTGAGGGATAGCCCTTCTGGACACAGACTGAAAGATAGTCCCTCAGTAGACCGTCTGAAGGATAATCCGTCCGGGGACCGGCTGAAGGATAGACCATCTGGAGACCGACTTAAGGATAATCCGTCTGGAGACTGACTGATGGATAGTCCGTCTGGGGACAGGCTGAAGGATAGTCCATCTAGAGACAGACTGTAGGATAGACCCTTAGTAGACAGGCTGAAGGATAGTGCGTCTGGAGACAGATTGAAGGATAGACTGTCTGGAGACACACACTGAATGATAGTCCGTCTTGAGTCAGATTGAAGGATAGTCCCTCAGGAGACCATCTGAAGGATAGTCCCTCAGGAGTCAGGCTGAAGTGTAGTCCGTCTGGAGGTAAATTGAAGGATAATCCCTCAGGAGAGAGTCTGAAGGACATTCCGTCTGGAGACAGGCTGAAGGATAGTCCGTCTGGAGACAGACTGAAGGATAGTCCATTTGGAGACAGGCTGAAGAATATTCCGTCTGGGGACAGTCTGAAGGATACTCTGTCTGGAGACAGACTGAAGGATCGTCTGTCTGGAGACAGACTGAAGGATAGTCTGTCTGGAGACAGACTGAAGGATCGTCTGTCTGGAGACAGACTGAAGGATAGTCTTTCTGGTGACAGACTGGAGGATAGTCCATCTGGAGAGAGGCTGAAGGATAGTCCGTCTGGAGACAAACTGAATGATAGACCCTTAGGAGACAGTCTGAAGGATAGTCCCGCAGGAGAGAGACTGAAGGATTGTCCGTCTGCAGACAAATTGTAGAATAGTCCCTCAGGAGACAGTCTAAAGGATAGTCCCCCAGGAGTCAGACTGAAGGATCATCCGTCTGGAGTCAGATTGAAGGATATTCCCTTAGGAGACAGACTGAAAGAGAGTGCATCTGGAGTCAGACCGAAGGATAGTTCCTTTCGAGACAGACTGAAGGATATTGCGTCTGGAGGCAGGTTGAAGCATAATGCATCTGGAGACAGATTGAGGGATAACCCGTCTGGAGACAGACTGAAAGATAGTCCGTCTGCAGACAGACTGAAGGATAGTCCGTCTGGAGACTGACTGATGGATAGTCCGTCTGGGGACAGGCTGAAGGATAGTCCATCTGGAGACAGACTGTCGGATAGACCCTGAGGAGACAGGTTGAAGGATAGTGCGTCTGGAGACAGATTGATGGATAGACTGTCTGGAGACAGACTGAAGGATAGTCCGTCTTGAGTCAGATTGAAGGATAGTCCCTCAGGAGACCGTCTGAAGGATAGTCCCTCAGGAGTCAGGCTGAAGGATAGTCCATCTGGATGGAAATTGAAGGATAATCCCTCAGGAGAGAGTCTGAAGGACAGTCCGTCTGGAGACAGGCTGATGGATAGTCCGTCTGGAGACTGACTGAAGGATAGTCCAACTGGAGACATGCTGAAGAATAGCCCATCTGGAGACAGGCTGAAGGATAGTCCGTCTGGAGACAGACTGAAGGATAGTCCATCTGGAGACAGGCTGAAGAATAATCCATCTGGAGACAGTCTGAAGGATAGTCTGTCTGGAGACAGACTGAAGGATCGTCCGTCTGGAGACAGACTGAAGGATTTTCTGTCTGGAGACAGACTGGAGGATAGTCCATCTGGAGAGAGGCTGAAGGATAGTCCATTTGGAGACAAACTGAATGATAGACCCTTAGGAGACAGTCTGAAGGACAGTCCTGCAGGAGACAGACTGAAGGGTCATCCGTCTGGAGTAAGATTGAAGGATAGACCCTTAGGAGACAGACTGAAGGAGAGTCCATCTGGAGACAGACCGAAGGATATTTCCTTTCTAGACAGACTGAAGAATATTCTGTCTGGAGTTAGGCTGAAGGATAGTCCAGCTGGAGACAGACTGAGCGATAGACCCTTAGGAGACAGGCTGAAGGATATTGCGTCTGGAGGCAGGTTGAAGCATAATGCAACTGGAGACAGACTGAAAGATAGTCTGTCTGGAGACAGACTGAAGGATAGTCCGTCTGGAGACTGACTGATGGATAGTCTGTCTGGGGACAGGGTGAAGGATATTCCATCTGGAGACAGACTGAAGGATAGACCCTTAGGAGACAGGCTGAAGGATAGTGCGTCTGGAGACAGTCAGAAGGAAAGCCCCTTTGGTGACAGACTGAGGGACAACACATCTGGAGACAGACGGAAGGATGTTCCCGCAGGAGACAGTTTGAAGGATAGTCCCTCAGTAGACCGTCTGAAGGATAATCCGTCTGGAGACAGACTGAAGAATAGACCATCTGGAGACAGACTTAAGGATAGTCCGTCTGTAGACAGACTTAAGGATAGGCTGTCTGGAGACAGTTTGAAGGATAGTCCCTAAGAGACATTCTGAAGGATAGTCCCTCAGGAGTCAGGCTGAAACATAGTCTGTCTGGAATAATTTTAAGAATAATCCCTCAGGAGAGAGTCTGAAGGATAGTCCATCTGTAGACAGACTGAAGGATAGTCCATCTGGAGACAGGCTGAAGAATGGTCCGTCTAGAGAAAATCTGAAGGATAGTCTGTCAGGAGACAGTCTGAAGGATCGTCCGTCTGGAGACAGACTGAAGGATCGTCCGTCTGGAGACAGACTGAAGGATAGTCCGTCTGGAGACAGACTGAAGGATAGTCCACCTGGAGAGAGGCTGATGGATAGTCCGTCTGGAGGCAAACTGAATGATAGACCCTTATGAGACACTCTGAAGGATAGTCCCACAGGAGACAGACTGAAGGATAGTCCCTCACGAGACAGACTGAAGGATTGTCCGTCTGGAGACCAATTGAAGAATAGTCCCTCAGGAGATAGTCTAAAGGATTGTTCCCCAGGAGACAGACTGAAGGATCATCCGTCTGGAGTCAGATTGAAGGATAGTCCCTCAGGAGACAGACTGAAGTATAGTCTATCTGGAGATAGGTTGAAAGATAATCCATCTGGAGGTAGACTGAAGTATAGTCAGTCTGTAGACAGACTGAAGGATAGTCCCTTAGGCGACAGACTGAAGGATATTCTGTCTGGAGTTAGGCTGAAGGATAGGCCATCTGGAGACAGACTGAGGGATAACAAATCTGGAGACAGACGGAAGGAGAGTCCTGCAGGAGACAGTTTGAAGTACAGTCCCTCAGGAGACTGTCTGAAGTTAGTCCATCTGGAGACAGTCTTCAGGATAGTCCGTCTGGAGACAGTCAGAAGCATAGTCCATCTGGAGACAGACTGAAGGATAGACCGTCTGGAGACAAACTTAAGGATAGTCCGTCTGGAGATAAATTGAAGGATAATCCCTCAGGAGTGATTCTGAAGGATATTCCATCTGAAGACAGACTGATGCATAGTCCATCTGGAGACAGGCTGAAGAATAGTCCGTCTGGAGACCATCTGAAGGATAGTCTGTCTGGAGACAGACTGAAGGATCGTCCGTCTGGAGACAGACTGAAGGATAGTCGGTCTGGAGACAGACTGAAGGATAGTCCATCTGGACAGAGGCTGAAGGATAGTCCCTTAGGAGACAGACTGAAGGATATTCTGTCTGTAGTTAGGCTGAAGGATAAGCCATCTGGAGACAGACTGAGGGATAGCACATCTGGAGACAGACGGAAGGATAGTCCCGCAGGAGACAGTTTGAAGGATAGTCCCTCAGGAGACTGTCTGAAGTATAGTCCATCTGTCGACAGACTTAAGGATAGTCCGTCTGGAGACAGTCTGAAGGATAGTCCGTCTGCAGACAGACTGAAGGATAGACCATCTGGAGACAAACATAAGGATAGTCTGTCTGGAGACAGATTGAAGGATAGACTGTCTGGAGACAGACTGAAGGATAGTCCGTCTTGAGTCAGATTGAAGGATATTCCCTCAGGAGACCATCTGAAGGATAGTCCTTCAGGATTCAGGCTGAAGGATAGTCCGTCTGGAGGTAAATTGAAGGATAACCCCTCAGGAAATAGTCTGAAGGACAGTCCGTCTGGAGACAGGCTGAAGGATAGTCCGTCTGGAGACAGACTGTAGGATCATCCGTCTGGAGACAGACTGAAGGATAGTCTGTCTGGAGACAGACTGGAGGATAGTCCATCTGGAGAGAGGCTGAAGGATAGTCCATTTGGCGACAAACTGAATGATAGACCCTTAGGAGACAGTCTGAAGGATAGTCCCGCAGGAGACAGACTGAAGGATTGTCCATCTGGAGATAAATTGAAGAATAGTCCCTCAGGAGACAGTCTAAAGGATAGTCCCCCAGGAGACAGACTGAAGGATCATCCGTCTGGAGTCAGATTGAAGGATAGTCCCTTAGGAGACAGACTGAAGGAGAGTCCATCTGGAGACTGACCGAAGGATAGTTCCTTTGGAGACAGACTGATGGATATTCTGTCTGGAGTTAAGCTGAAGGATAGTCCATCTGGAGACAGACTGAGGGATAGACACTTAAGAGACAGGCTGAGGGATATTGCGTCTGGAGGCAGGTTGAAGAATAATGCATCTGGAGACAGACTGAGGGATAGCCCTTCTGGACACAGACTGAAAGATAGTCCGTCTGGAGACAGACTGAATTATAGTGCGTCTGGAGACAGATTGAAGGATAGACTGTCTGGAGACACACTGAAGGATAGTCCGTCTTGAGTCAGATTGAAGGATAGTCCCTCAGGAGACCATCTGAAGGATAGTCCCTCAGGAGTCAGGCTGAAGTGTAGTCCATCTCGAGGTAAATTGAAGGATAATCCCTCAGGGGAGAGTCTGAAGGACATTCCGCCTGGAGACAGGCTGAAGGATAGTCCGTCTGGAGACAGACTGATGGGTAGTCCATCTGGAGACAGGCTGAAGAATAATCCGTCTGGAGACAGTCTGATGGATAGTCTGTCTGGAGACAGACTGAAGGATCGTCCGTCTAGAGACAGACTGAAGGATAGTCTGTCTGGAGACAGACTGGAGGATAGTCCATCTGGAGAGAGGCTGAAGGATAGTCCATTTGGAGACAAACTGAATGATAGACCCTTAGGAGACAGTCTGAAGGACAGTCCTGCAGGAGACAGACTGAAGGGTCATCCGTCTGGAGTAAGATTGAAGGATAGACCCTTAGGAGACAGACTGAAGGAGAGTCCATCTGGAGACAGACCGAAGGATATTTCCTTTCTAGACAGACTGAAGAATATTCTGTCTGGAGTTAGGCTGAAGGATAGTCCAGCTGGAGACAGACTGAGCGATAGACCCTTAGGAGACAGGCTGAAGGATATTGCGTCTGGAGGCAGGTTGAAGCATAATGCAACTGGAGACAGACTGAAAGATAGTCTGTCTGGAGACAGACTGAAGGATAGTCCGTCTGGAGACTGACTGATGGATAGTCTGTCTGGGGACAGGGTGAAGGATATTCCATCTGGAGACAGACTGAAGGATAGACCCTTAGGAGACAGGCTGAAGGATAGTGCGTCTGGAGACAGTCAGAAGGAAAGCCCCTTTGGTGACAGACTGAGGGACAACACATCTGGAGACAGACGGAAGGATGTTCCCGCAGGAGACAGTTTGAAGGATAGTCCCTCAGTAGACCGTCTGAAGGATAATCCGTCTGGAGACAGACTGAAGGATAGACCATCTGGAGACAGACTTAAGGATAGTCCGTCTGTAGACAGACTTAAGGATAGGCTGTCTGGAGACAGTTTGAAGGATAGTCCCTAAGAGACATTCTGAAGGATAGTCCCTCAGGAGTCAGGCTGAAACATAGTCTGTCTGGAATAATTTTAAGAATAATCCCTCAGGAGAGAGTCTGAAGGATAGTCCATCTGTAGACAGACTGAAGGATAGTCCATCTGGAGACAGGCTGAAGAATGGTCCGTCTAGAGAAAATCTGAAGGATAGTCTGTCAGGAGACAGTCTGAAGGATCGTCCGTCTGGAGACAGACTGAAGGATCGTCCGTCTGGAGACAGACTGAAGGATAGTCCGTCTGGAGACAGACTGAAGGATAGTCCACCTGGAGAGAGGCTGATGGATAGTCCGTCTGGAGGCAAACTGAATGATAGACCCTTATGAGACACTCTGAAGGATAGTCCCACAGGAGACAGACTGAAGGATAGTCCCTCACGAGACAGACTGAAGGATTGTCCGTCTGGAGACCAATTGAAGAATAGTCCCTCAGGAGATAGTCTAAAGGATTGTTCCCCAGGAGACAGACTGAAGGATCATCCGTCTGGAGTCAGATTGAAGGATAGTCCCTCAGGAGACAGACTGAAGTATAGTCTATCTGGAGATAGGTTGAAAGATAATCCATCTGGAGGTAGACTGAAGTATAGTCAGTCTGTAGACAGACTGAAGGATAGTCCCTTAGGCGACAGACTGAAGGATATTCTGTCTGGAGTTAGGCTGAAGGATAGGCCATCTGGAGACAGACTGAGGGATAACAAATCTGGAGACAGACGGAAGGAGAGTCCTGCAGGAGACAGTTTGAAGTACAGTCCCTCAGGAGACTGTCTGAAGTTAGTCCATCTGGAGACAGTCTTCAGGATAGTCCGTCTGGAGACAGTCAGAAGCATAGTCCATCTGGAGACAGACTGAAGGATAGACCGTCTGGAGACAAACTTAAGGATAGTCCGTCTGGAGATAAATTGAAGGATAATCCCTCAGGAGTGATTCTGAAGGATATTCCATCTGAAGACAGACTGATGCATAGTCCATCTGGAGACAGGCTGAAGAATAGTCCGTCTGGAGACCATCTGAAGGATAGTCTGTCTGGAGACAGACTGAAGGATCGTCCGTCTGGAGACAGACTGAAGGATAGTCGGTCTGGAGACAGACTGAAGGATAGTCCATCTGGACAGAGGCTGAAGGATAGTCCCTTAGGAGACAGACTGAAGGATATTCTGTCTGTAGTTAGGCTGAAGGATAAGCCATCTGGAGACAGACTGAGGGATAGCACATCTGGAGACAGACGGAAGGATAGTCCCGCAGGAGACAGTTTGAAGGATAGTCCCTCAGGAGACTGTCTGAAGTATAGTCCATCTGTCGACAGACTTAAGGATAGTCCGTCTGGAGACAGTCTGAAGGATAGTCCGTCTGCAGACAGACTGAAGGATAGACCATCTGGAGACAAACATAAGGATAGTCTGTCTGGAGACAGATTGAAGGATAGACTGTCTGGAGACAGACTGAAGGATAGTCCGTCTTGAGTCAGATTGAAGGATATTCCCTCAGGAGACCATCTGAAGGATAGTCCTTCAGGATTCAGGCTGAAGGATAGTCCGTCTGGAGGTAAATTGAAGGATAACCCCTCAGGAAATAGTCTGAAGGACAGTCCGTCTGGAGACAGGCTGAAGGATAGTCCGTCTGGAGACAGACTGTAGGATCATCCGTCTGGAGACAGACTGAAGGATAGTCTGTCTGGAGACAGACTGGAGGATAGTCCATCTGGAGAGAGGCTGAAGGATAGTCCATTTGGCGACAAACTGAATGATAGACCCTTAGGAGACAGTCTGAAGGATAGTCCCACAGGAGACAGACTGAAGGATTGTCCATCTGGAGATAAATTGAAGAATAGTCCCTCAGGAGACAGTCTAAAGGATAGTCCCCCAGGAGACAGACTGAAGGATCATCCGTCTGGAGTCAGATTGAAGGATAGTCCCTTAGGAGACAGACTGAAGGAGAGTCCATCTGGAGACTGACCGAAGGATAGTTCCTTTGGAGACAGACTGATGGATATTCTGTCTGGAGTTAAGCTGAAGGATAGTCCATCTGGAGACAGACTGAGGGATAGACACTTAAGAGACAGGCTGAGGGATATTGCGTCTGGAGGCAGGTTGAAGAATAATGCATCTGGAGACAGACTGAGGGATAGCCCTTCTGGACACAGACTGAAAGATAGTCCGTCTGGAGACAGACTGAATTATAGTGCGTCTGGAGACAGATTGAAGGATAGACTGTCTGGAGACACACTGAAGGATAGTCCGTCTTGAGTCAGATTGAAGGATAGTCCCTCAGGAGACCATCTGAAGGATAGTCCCTCAGGAGTCAGGCTGAAGTGTAGTCCATCTCGAGGTAAATTGAAGGATAATCCCTCAGGGGAGAGTCTGAAGGACATTCCGCCTGGAGACAGGCTGAAGGATAGTCCGTCTGGAGACAGACTGATGGGTAGTCCATCTGGAGACAGGCTGAAGAATAATCCGTCTGGAGACAGTCTGATGGATAGTCTGTCTGGAGACAGACTGAAGGATCGTCCGTCTAGAGACAGACTGAAGGATAGTCTGTCTGGAGACAGACTGGAGGATAGTCCAATTGGAGAGAGACTGAAGGATAGTCCATTTGGAGACAAACTGAATGATAGACCCTTAGGAGACAGTCAGATGGATAGTCCCGCAGGAGACAGACTTAAGGATTGTCCGTCTGGAGACAAATTGTAGAATAGTCCCTCAGGAGAGAGTCTAAAGGTTAGTCCCCTAGGAGTCAGACTGAAGGATCATCCGTCTGGAGTCAGATTGAAGGATAGTCCCTTAGGAGACAGACTGAAGGAGAGTCCATCTGGAGACAGACTGAAGGATAGTTCCTTTGGAGACAGACTGAAGGATATTGCGTCTGGAGGCAGGTTGAAGCATAATGCATCTGGAGACAGACTGAGGGATAGCACGTCTGGAGACAGACTGAAAGATAGTCCATCTGCAGACAGACTGAAGGATAGTCCGTCTGGAGACTGACTGATGGATAGTCCATCTGGGGACAGGCTGAAGGATAGTCCATCAGGAGACAGACTGTAGGATAGACCCTTAGTAGACAGGCTGAAGGATAGTGCATCTGGAGACAGATTGAAGGATAGACTGTCTGGAGACAGACTGAAGGATATTCCGTCTTGAGTCAGATTGAAGGATAGTCCCTCAGGAGACCGTCTGAAGGATAGTCCCTCAGGAGTCAGGCTGAAGGATAGTCCATCTGGAGGTAAATTGAAGGATAATCCCTCAGGAGAGAGTCTGAAGGACAATCCATCTGGAGACAGGCTGAATGATAGTCCGTCTGGAGACAGACTGAAGGATAGTCCATCTGGAGACAGGCTGAAGAATAGTCCATCTCTAGACAGGCTTAAGGATAGTCCGTCTGGAGACAGACTGAAGGATAGTCCATCTGGAGACAGGCTGAAGAATAATCCGTCTGGAGACAGTCTGGAGGATAGTCTGTCTGGAGACAGACTGAAGGATCGTCCATCTGGAGACAGACTGAAGGATAGTCTTTCTGGAGACAGACTGGAGGATAGTCCATCTGGAGAGAGGCTGAAGGATAATCCCGCAGTAGACAGACTGAAGGATTGTCCTTCTGGAGACAAATTGAAGAATATTCCCTCAGGAGACAGTCTAAAGTATAGTCCCCCAGGAGACAGACTGAAGGATCATCCGTCTGGAGTCAGATTGAAGGATAGACCCTTAGGAAACACACTGAAGGAGAGTCCATCTGCAGACAGACCGAAGGATATTTCCTTTGGAGACAGACTGAAGGATATTATGTCTGGAGTTAGGCTGAAGGATAGTCCAGCTGGAGACAGACTGAGGGATAGACCCTTAGGAGACAGGCTGAAGGATATTGCGTCTGGAGGCAGGTTGAAGCATAATGCAACTGGAGACAGACTGAGGGATAGCCCGTCTGGAGACAGACTGAAAGATAGTCCGTCTGGAGACAGACTGAAGGATAGTCCATCTGGAGACTGACTGATGGATAGTCTGTCTGGGGACAGGGTGAAGGATAGTCCATCTGGAGACAGACTGAAGGATAGACCCTTAGGAGACAGGCTGAAGGATAGTGCGTCTGGAGACAGATTGATGGATAGACTGTCTGGAGACAGACTGAAGGATAGTCCGTCTTGAGTCAGATTGAAGGATAGTCCCTCAGGAGACCGTCTGAAGGATAGTCCCTCAGGAGTCAGGCTGAAGGATAGTCCATCTGGATGGAAATTGAAGGATAATCCCTCAGGAGAGAGTCTGAAGGACAGTCCGTCTGGAGACAGGCTGATGGATAGTCCGTCTGGAGACTGACTGAAGGATAGTCCAACTGGAGACATGCTGAAGAATAGCCCATCTGGAGACAGGCTGAAGGATAGTCCGTCTGGAGACAGACTGAAGGATAGTCCATCTGGAGACAGGCTGAAGAATAATCCATCTGGAGACAGTCTGAAGGATAGTCTGTCTGGAGACAGACTGAAGGATCGTCCGTCTGGAGACAGACTGAAGGATTTTCTGTCTGGAGACAGACTGGAGGATAGTCCATCTGGAGAGAGGCTGAAGGATAGTCCATTTGGAGACAAACTGAATGATAGACCCTTAGGAGACAGTCTGAAGGACAGTCCTGCAG
>NW_027599216.1:0-29733 GCF_964194155.1 Cetorhinus maximus | reverse complement strand
GAGAGAGAGAGAGAACAGATCAGAGAGAGAGAGAACAGATCAGAGAGAGAGAACAGATCAGAGAGAGAGAACAGATCAGAGAGAGAGAGACCAGATCAGAGAGAGAGAGAGAACAGATCAGAGAGAGAGAGAACAGATCAGAGAGAGAGAACAGATCAGAGACAGAGAGAACAGAGAGAGAGAGAACAGATCAGAGAGAGAGAACAGATCAGAGAGAGAGAACAGATCAGAGAGAGAGAGAACAGATCAGAGAGAGAGAGAGAACAGATCAGAGCGAGAGAGAGAACAGTTCAGAGAGAGAGACAACAGATCAGAGAGAGAGAGAGAACAGATCAGAGAGAGAGAGAACAGAGAGAGAGAGAACAGATCAGAGAGAGAGAACAGATCAGAGAGAGAGAGAACAGATCAGAGAGAGAGAGAGAACAGATCAGAGAGAGAGAACAGATCAGAGAGAGAGAGAGAACAGATCAGAGAGAGAGAGAGAACAGAGAGAGAGAGAACAGATCAGAGAGAGAGAACAAATCAGAGAGAGAGAACAGATCAGAGAGAGAGAGAACAGATCAGAGAGAGAGAGAACAGAGAGAGAGAGATCAGATCAGAGAGAGAGAACAGATCAGAGAGAGAGAGAACAGAGAGAGAGAGAACAGATCAGAGAGAGAGAGAACAGATCAGAGAGAGAGAGAACAGATCAGAGAGAGAGAGAGAACAGATCAGAGAGAGAGAGAGAACAGATCAGAGAGAGAGAGAACAGATCAGAGAGAGAGTGAACAGATCAGAGAGAGAGAACAGATCAGAGAGAGAGAGAGAACAGATCAGAGAGAGAGAGAACAGATCAGAGAGAGAGAGAACAGATCAGAGAGAGAGAGAGAACAGATCAGAGAGAGAGAGAACAGATCAGAGAGAGAGAGAACAGATCAGAGAGAGAGAACAGATCAGAGAGAGAGAGAGAACAGATCAGAGAGAGAGAGAACAGATCAGAGAGAGAGAGAGAACAGATCAGAGAGAGAGAGAATAGATCAGAGAGAGAGAACAGATCAGAGAGAGAGAGAGAACAAATCAGAGAGACAGAACAGATCAGAGAGAGAGAACAGATCAGAGAGAGAGAACAGATCAGAGAGAGAGAGAGAACAGATCAGAGAGAGAGAACAGATCAGAGAGAGAGAGAGAACAGATCAGAGAGAGAGAACAGATCAGAGAGAGAGAGAGAACAGATCAGAGAGAGAGAGAGAACAGATCAGAGAGAGAGAACAGATCAGAGAGAGAGAGAGAACAGATCAGAGAGAGAGAGAGAACAGATCAGAGAGAGAGAACAGATCAGAGAGAGAGAACAGATGAGAGAGAGAGTGAGAACAGATCAGAGAGACAACAGATCAGAGAGAGAGAGAACAGATCAGAGAGAGAGAACAGATCAGAGAGAGAGAACAGATCAGAGAGAGAGAGAGAACAGATCAGAGAGAGAGAGAACAGATCAGAGAGAGAGAACAGATCCGAGAGAGAGAGAGAACAGATCAGAGAGAGAGAGAACAGATCAGAGAGAGAGAGAACAGATCAGAGAGAGAGAACAGATCAGAGAGAGAGAACAGATCAGAGAGAGAGAGAGAACAGATCAGAGAGAGAGAGAGAACAGATCAGAGAGAGAGAGAACAGATCAGGGAGAGAGAGAGAACAGATCAGAGAGAGAGAGAACAGATCAGAGAGAGAGAGAACAGATCAGAGAGAGAGAGAACAGATCAGAGAGAGAGAACAGATCAGAGAGAGAGAACAGATCAGAGAGAGAGAGAACAGATCAGAGAGAGAGAACAGATCAGAGAGAGAGAGAGAACAGATCAGAGAGAGAGAGAGAACAGATCAGAGAGAGAGAGAACAGATCAGAGAGAGAGAACAGATCAGAGAGAGAGAGAGAACAGATCAGAGAGAGAGAGAGGACAGATCAGAGAGAGAGAGAACAGATCAGAGAGAGAGAGAGAACAGATCAGAGAGAGAGAACAGATCAGAGAGAGAGAGAACAGATCAGAGAGAGAGAGAACAGATCAGAGAGAGAGAACAGATCAGAGAGAGAGAGAGAACAGATCAGAGAGAGAGAACAGATCAGAGAGAGAGAACAGATCAGAGAGAGAGAGAACAGATCAGAGAGAGAGAGAACAGATCAGAGAGAGAGAACAGATCAGAGAGAGAGAGAGAACAGATCAGAGAGAGAGAACAGATCAGAGAGAGAGAACAGATCAGAGAGAGAGAGAACAGATCAGAGAGAGAGAACAGATCAGAGAGAGAACAGATCAGAGAGAGAGAGAGAACAGATCAGAGAGAGAGAGAACAAATCAGAGAAGAGAGAGAACAGATCAGAGAGAGAGAGAACAGATCAGAGAGAGAGAACAGATCAGAGAGAGAACAGATCAGAGAGAGAGAGAGAACAGATCAGAGAGAGAGAGAACAGATCAGAGAGAGAGAACAGATCATAGAGAGAGAGAGAACAGATCAGAGAGAGAGAGAACAGATCAGAGAGAGAGAGAACAGATCAGAGAGAGAGAGAGAACAGATCAGAGAGAGAGAGAGAGCAGATCAGAGAGAGAGAACAGATCAGAGAGAGAGAGAACAGATCAGAGAGAGAGAGAACAGATCAGAGAGAGAGAGAACAGATCAGAGAGAGAGAGAACAGATCAGAGAGAGATAACAGATCAGAGAGAGAGAACAGATCAGAGAGAGATAACAGATCAGAGAGAGAGAACAGATCAGAGAGAGAGAGAGAACAGATCAGAGAGAGAGAACAGATCAGAGAGAGAGAGAGAACAGATCAGAGAGAGAGAGAACAGATCAGAGAGAGAGAACAGATCAGAGAGAGAGAACAGATCAGAGAGAGAGAGACCAGATCAGAGAGAGAGAGAGAACAGATCAGAGAGAGAGAGAACAGATCAGAGAGAGAGAACAGATCAGAGACAGAGAGAACAGAGAGAGAGAGAACAGATCAGAGAGAGAGAACAGATCAGAGAGAGAGAACAGATCAGAGAGAGAGAGAACAGATCAGAGAGAGAGAGAGAACAGATCAGAGCGAGAGAGAGAACAGTTCAGAGAGAGAGACAACAGATCAGAGAGAGAGAGAGAACAGATCAGAGAGAGAGAGAACAGAGAGAGAGAGAACAGATCAGAGAGAGAGAACAGATCAGAGAGAGAGAGAACAGATCAGAGAGAGAGAGAGAACAGATCAGAGAGAGAGAACAGATCAGAGAGAGAGAGAGAACAGATCAGAGAGAGAGAGAGAACAGAGAGAGAGAGAACAGATCAGAGAGAGAGAACAAATCAGAGAGAGAGAACAGATCAGAGAGAGAGAGAACAGATCAGAGAGAGAGAGAACAGAGAGAGAGAGATCAGATCAGAGAGAGAGAACAGATCAGAGAGAGAGAGAACAGAGAGAGAGAGAACAGATCAGAGAGAGAGAGAACAGATCAGAGAGAGAGAGAACAGATCAGAGAGAGAGAGAGAACAGATCAGAGAGAGAGAGAGAACAGATCAGAGAGAGAGAGAACAGATCAGAGAGAGAGTGAACAGATCAGAGAGAGAGAACAGATCAGAGAGAGAGAGAGAACAGATCAGAGATAGAGAGAACAGATCAGAGAGAGAGAGAACAGATCAGAGAGAGAGAGAGAACAGATCAGAGAGAGAGAGAACAGATCAGAGAGAGAGAGAACAGATCAGAGAGAGAGAACAGATCAGAGAGAGAGAGAGAACAGATCAGAGAGAGAGAGAACAGATCAGAGAGAGAGAGAGAACAGATCAGAGAGAGAGAGAATAGATCAGAGAGAGAGAACAGATCAGAGAGAGAGAGAGAACAAATCAGAGAGACAGAACAGATCAGAGAGAGAGAACAGATCAGAGAGAGAGAACAGATCAGGGAGAGAGAGAGAACAGATCAGAGAGAGAGAACAGATCAGAGAGAGAGAGAGAACAGATCAGAGAGAGAGAACAGATCAGAGAGAGAGAGAGAACAGATCAGAGAGAGAGAGAGAACAGATCAGAGAGAGAGAACAGATCAGAGAGAGAGAGAGAACAGATCAGAGAGAGAGAGAGAACAGATCAGAGAGAGAGAACAGATCAGAGAGAGAGAACAGATGAGAGAGAGAGTGAGAACAGATCAGAGAGACAACAGATCAGAGAGAGAGAGAACAGATCAGAGAGAGAGAACAGATCAGAGAGAGAGAACAGATCAGAGAGAGAGAGAGAACAGATCAGAGAGAGAGAGAACAGATCAGAGAGAGAGAACAGATCCGAGAGAGAGAGAGAACAGATCAGAGAGAGAGAGAACAGATCAGAGAGAGAGAGAACAGATCAGAGAGAGAGAACAGATCAGAGAGAGAGAACAGATCAGAGAGAGAGAGAGAACAGATCAGAGAGAGAGAGAGAACAGATCAGAGAGAGAGAGAACAGATCAGGGAGAGAGAGAGAACAGATCAGAGAGAGAGAACAGATCAGAGAGAGAGAGAACAGATCAGAGAGAGAGAGAACAGATCAGAGAGAGAGAACAGATCAGAGAGAGAGAACAGATCAGAGAGAGAGAGAACAGATCAGAGAGAGAGAACAGATCAGAGAGAGAGAGAGAACAGATCAGAGAGAGAGAGAGAACAGATCAGAGAGAGAGAGAACAGATCAGAGAGAGAGAACAGATCAGAGAGAGAGAGAGAACAGATCAGAGAGAGAGAGAGGACAGATCAGAGAGAGAGAGAACAGATCAGAGAGAGAGAGAGAACAGATCAGAGAGAGAGAACAGATCAGAGAGAGAGAGAACAGATCAGAGAGAGAGAGAACAGATCAGAGAGAGAGAACAGATCAGAGAGAGAGAGAGAACAGATCAGAGAGAGAGAACAGATCAGAGAGAGAGAACAGATCAGAGAGAGAGAGAACAGATCAGAGAGAGAGAGAACAGATCAGAGAGAGAGAACAGATCAGAGAGAGAGAGAGAACAGATCAGAGAGAGAGAACAGATCAGAGAGAGAGAACAGATCAGAGAGAGAGAGAACAGATCAGAGAGAGAGAACAGATCAGATAGAGAACAGATCAGAGAGAGAGAGAGAACAGATCAGAGAGAGAGAGAACAAATCAGAGAAAGAGAGAGAACAGATCAGAGAGAGAGAGAACAGATCAGAGAGAGAGAACAGATCAGAGAGAGAACAGATCAGAGAGAGAGAGAGAACAGATCAGAGAGAGAGAGAACAGATCAGAGAGAGAGAACAGATCATAGAGAGAGAGAGAACAGATCAGAGAGAGAGAGAACAGATCAGAGAGAGAGAGAACAGATCAGAGAGAGAGAGAGAACAGATCAGAGAGAGAGAGAGAGCAGATCAGAGAGAGAGAACAGATCAGAGAGAGAGAGAACAGATCAGAGAGAGAGAGAGAACAGATCAGAGAGAGAGAGAGAACAGATCAGAGAGAGAGAACAGATCAGAGAGAGAGAGAAAAGAACAGAGAGAGAGAGAGATCTGATCAGAGAGAGAGAGAGAACAGATCAGAGAGAGAGAACAGATCAGAGAGAGAGAGCAGATCAGAGAGAGAGAGAACAGATCAGAGAGAGAGAGAACAGATCAGAGAGAGAGAGCAGATCAGAGAGAGAGAGAACAGATCAGAGAGAGAGAGAACAGATCAGAGAGAGATAACAGATCAGAGAGAGAGAACAGATCAGAGAGAGATAACAGATCAGAGAGAGAGAGAGAACAGATCAGAGAGAGAGAGAACAGATCAGAGAGAGAGAACAGATCAGAGAGAGAGAACAGATCAGAGAGAGAGAGACCAGATCAGAGAGAGAGAGAGAACAGATCAGAGAGAGAGAGAACAGATCAGAGAGAGAGAACAGATCAGAGACAGAGAGAACAGAGAGAGAGAGAACAGATCAGAGAGAGAGAACAGATCAGAGAGAGAGAACAGATCAGAGAGAGAGAGAACAGATCAGACAGAGAGAGAGAACAGATCAGAGCGAGAGAGAGAACAGTTCAGAGAGAGAGACAACAGATCAGAGAGAGAGAGAGAACAGATCAG
This sequence comes from Cetorhinus maximus, assembly GCF_964194155.1. Lineage (NCBI taxonomy): Eukaryota > Metazoa > Chordata > Chondrichthyes > Lamniformes > Cetorhinidae > Cetorhinus > Cetorhinus maximus. The sequence goes on along the minus strand of NW_027599216.1, from coordinate 23,712 downwards.
AGAGAGAGAGAACAGAGAGAGAGAGAACAGATCAGAGAGAGAGAACAGATCAGAGAGAGAGAGAACAGATCAGAGAGAGAGAGAGAACAGATCAGAGAGAGAGAACAGATCAGAGAGAGAGAGAGAACAGATCAGAGAGAGAGAGAGAACAGAGAGAGAGAGAACAGATCAGAGAGAGAGAACAAATCAGAGAGAGAGAACAGATCAGAGAGAGAGAGAACAGATCAGAGAGAGAGAGAACAGAGAGAGAGAGAACAGATCAGAGAGAGAGAACAGATCAGAGAGAGAGAGAACAGAGAGAGAGAGAACAGATCAGAGAGAGAGAGAACAGATCAGAGAGAGAGAGAACAGATCAGAGAGAGAGAGAGAACAGATCAGAGAGAGAGAGAGAACAGATCAGAGAGAGAGAGAACAGATCAGAGAGAGAGAGAACAGATCAGAGAGAGAGAACAGATCAGAGAGAGAGAGAGAACAGATCAGAGAGAGAGAGAACAGATCAGAGAGAGAGAGAACAGATCAGAGAGAGAGAGAGAACAGATCAGAGAGAGAGAGAACAGATCAGAGAGAGAGAGAACAGATCAGAGAGAGAGAACAGATCAGAGAGAGAGAGAGAACAGATCAGAGAGAGAGAGAACAGATCAGAGAGAGAGAGAGAACAGATCAGAGAGAGAGAGAATAGATCAGAGAGAGAGAACAGATCAGAGAGAGAGAGAGAACAAATCAGAGAGAGAGAACAGATCAGAGAGAGAGAACAGATCAGAGAGAGAGAACAGATCAGAGAGAGAGAGAGAACAGATCAGAGAGAGAGAACAGATCAGAGAGAGAGAGAGAACAGATCAGAGAGAGAGAACAGATCAGAGAGAGAGAGAGAACAGATCAGAGAGAGAGAGAGAACAGATCAGAGAGAGAGAACAGATCAGAGAGAGAGAGAGAACAGATCAGAGAGAGAGAGAGAACAGATCAGAGAGAGAGAACAGATCAGAGAGAGAGAACAGATGAGAGAGAGAGTGAGAACAGATCAGAGAGACAACAGATCAGAGAGAGAGAGAACAGATCAGAGAGAGAGAACAGATCAGAGAGAGAGAACAGATCAGAGAGAGAGAGAGAACAGATCAGAGAGAGAGAGAACAGATCAGAGAGAGAGAACAATCCGAGAGAGAGAGAGAACAGATCAGAGAGAGAGAGAACAGATCAGAGAGAGAGAGAACAGATCAGAGAGAGAGAACAGATCAGAGAGAGAGAACAGATCAGAGAGAGAGAGAGAACAGATCAGAGAGAGAGAGAGAACAGATCAGAGAGAGAGAGAACAGATCAGGGAGAGAGAGAGAACAGATCAGAGAGAGAGAACAGATCAGAGAGAGAGAGAAAGATCAGAGAGAGAGAGAACAGATCAGAGAGAGAGAGAACAGATCAGAGAGAGAGAGAGAACAGATCAGAGAGAGAGAGAACAGATCAGAGAGAGAACAGATCAGAGAGAGAGAGAGAACAGATCAGAGAGAGAGAGAACAGATCAGAGAGAGAGAGAGAACAGATCAGAGAGAGAGAGAACAGATCAGAGAGAGAGAGAGAACAGATCAGAGAGAGAGAACAGATCAGAGAGAGAGAGAACAGATCAGAGAGAGAGAGAACAGATCAGAGAGAGAGAGAACAGATCAGAGAGAGAGAGAGAACAGATCAGAGAGAGAGAGAACAGATCAGAGAGAGAACAGATCAGAGAGAGAGAGAACAGATCAGAGAGAGAGAGAACAGATCAGAGAGAGAGAAAAGATCAGAGAGAGAGAGAGAACAGATCAGAGAGAGAGAGTGAACAGATCAGAGAGAGAGAGAACAGATCAGAGAGAGAGAACAGATCAGAGAGAGAGAGAACAGATCAGAGAGAGAGAGAACAGATCAGAGAGAGAGAGAACAGATCAGAGAGAGAGAGAGAACAGATCAGAGAGAGAGCGAGAACAGTTCAGAGAGAGAGAGAACAGATCAGAGAGAGAACAGATCAGATAGAGAGAGAACAGATCAGAGAGAGAGAGAGAACAGATCAGAGAGAGAGAACAGATCAGAGAGAGAGAGAGAACAGATCAGAGAGAGAGAGAGAACAGATCAGAGAGAGAGAACAGATCAGAGAGAGAGAACAGATCAGAGAGAGAGAGAGAACAGATCAGAGAGAGAACAGATCAGAGAGAGAGAGAGAACGGATCAGAGAGAGAACAGATCAGAGAGAGAGAGAGAACAGATCAGAGAGAGAACAGATCAGAGAGAGAGAACAGATCAGAGAGAGAGAACAGATCAGAGAGAGAGAACAGATGAGAGAGAGAGAACAGATCAGAGAGAGAGAACAGATCAGAGAGAGAGAGAGAACAGATCAGAGAGAGAGAACAGATCAGAGAGAGAGAACAGATCAGAGAGAGAGAACAGATCAGAGAGAGAGAGAACAGATCAGAGAGAGAGAGAGAACAGATCAGAGAGAGAGAGAGAACAGATCAGAGAGAGAGAGAACAGAGAGAGAGAGAACAGATCAGAGAGAGAGAACAGATCAGAGAGAGAGAGAGAACAGATCAGAGAGAGAGAACAGATCAGAGAGAGAGAGAACAGATCAGAGAGAGAGAACAGATCAGAGAGAGAGAACAGATCAGAGAGAGAGAACAGATCAGAGAGAGAGAACAGATCAGAGAGAGAGAGAGAACAGATCAGAGAGAGAGAGAGAACAGATCAAAGAGAGAGAACAGATCAGAGAGAGAGAGAGAACAGATCAGAGAGAGAGAACAGATCAGAGAGAGAGAGAACAGATCAGAGAGAGAGAGAACAGATCAGAGAGAGAGAGAGAACAGATCAGAGAGAGAGAACAGATCAGAGAGAGAGAGAACAGATCAGAGAGAGAGAACAGATCAGAGAGAGAGAGAGAACATATCAGAGAGAGAGAGAGAACAGAGAGAGAGAGAACAGATCAGAGAGAGAGAGAACAGATCAGAGAGAGAGAACAGATGAGAGAGAGAGAACTGATCAGAGAGAGAGAACAAATCAGAGAGAGAGAGAACAGATCAGAGAGAGAGAGAACAGATCAGAGAGAGAGAGAACAGATCAGAGAGAGAGAACAGATCAGAGAGAGAGAGAACAGATCAGAGAGAGAGAGAGAACAGATCAGAGAGAGAGAACAGATCAGAGAGAGAGAGAGAACAGATCAGAGAGAGAGAGAACAGATCAGAGAGAGAGAGAGAACAGATCAGAGAGAGAGAACAGATCAGAGAGAGAGAGAGAACAGATCAGAGAGAGAGAGAACAGATCAGAGAGAGAGAGAGAACAGATCAGAGAGAGAGAACAGATCAGAGAGACAGAGAACAGATCAGAGAGAGAGAGAACAGATCAGAGAGAGAGAGAACAGATCAGAGAGAGAGAACAAATCAGAGAGAGAGAACAGATCAGAGAGACAGAGAACAGATCAGAGAGAGAGAGAACAGATCAGAGAGAGAGAGAACAGATCAGAGAGAGAGAGAACAGATCGGAGAGAGAGAGAACAGTTCAGAGAGAGAGAGAACAGATCAGAGAGAGAGAGAACAGATCAGAGAGAGAGAACAGATGAGAGAGAGAGAACAGATCAGAGAGAGAGTACACATCAGAGAGAGAGAGAACAGATCAGAGAGAGAGAACAGATCAGAGAGAGAGAACAGATCAGAGAGAGAGAGAGAACAGATCAGAGAGAGAGAGAACAGATCAGAGAGAGAGAGAACAGATCAGAGAGAGAGAGAACAGATCAGAGAGAGAGAGAGAACAGATCAGAGAGAGAGAGAACAGATCAGAGAGAGAGAGAGAACAGATCAGAGAGAGAGAACAGATCAGAGAGAGAGAGAACAGATCAGAGAGAGAGAACAGATCAGAGAGAGAGAGAACAGATCAGAGAGAGAGAGAACAGATCAGAGAGAGAGAGAGAACAGATCAGAGCGAGAGAGAGAACAGATCAGAGAGAGAGAGAGAACAGATCAGAGAGAGAGAGAACAGATCAGAGAGAGAGAACAGATCAGAGAGAGAGAGAGAACAGATCAGAGAGAGAGAGAGAACAGATCAGAGAGAGAGAGAACAGAGAGAGAGAGAACAGATCAGAGAGAGAGAACAGATCAGAGAGAGAGAGAACAGAGAGAGAGAGAACAGATCAGAGAGAGAGAGAACAGATCAGGGAGAGAGAGAGAACAGATCAGAGAGAGAGAGAGAGAACAGAGAGAGAGAGAACAGATCAGAGAGAGAGAACAAATCAGAGAGAGAGAACAGATCAGAGAGAGAGAGAACAGATCAGAGAGAGAGAGAACAGATCAGAGAGAGAGAGAACAGAGAGAGAGAGAACAGATCAGAGAGAGAGAGAGAACAGATCAGAGAGGGAGAGAACAGATCAGAGAGAGAGAGAGAACAGATCAGAGAGAGAGAGAACAGATCAGAGAGAGAGAACAGATCAGAGAGAGAGAACAGATCAGAGAGAGAGAGAGAACAGATCAGAGAGAGAGAGAACAGATCAGAGAGAGAGAACAGATCAGAGAGAGAGAGAGAACAGATCAGAGAGAGAGAACAGATCAGAGAGAGAGAGAGAACAGATCAGAGAGAGAGAGAACAGATCAGAGAGAGAGAACAGATCAGAGAGAGAGAGAGAAGAGATCAGAGAGAGAGAGAGAACAGATCAGAGAGAGAGAGAACAGAGAGAGAGAGAACAGATCAGAGAGAGAGAACAGATCAGAGAGAGAGAGAACAGAGAGAGAGAGAACAGATCAGAGAGAGAGAGAGAACAGATCAGGGAGAGAGAGAGAACAGATCAGAGAGAGAGAGAGAGAACAGAGAGAGAGAGAACAGATCAGAGAGAGAGAACAAATCAGAGAGAGAGAACAGATCAGAGAGAGAGAGAACAGATCAGAGAGAGAGAGAACAGATCAGAGAGAGAGAGAACAGAGAGAGAGAGAACAGATCAGAGAGAGAGAGAGAACAGATCAGAGAGGGAGAGAACAGATCAGAGAGAGAGAGAGAACAGATCAGAGAGAGAGAGAACAGATCAGAGAGAGAGAACAGATCAGAGAGAGAGAACAGATCAGAGAGAGAGAGAGAACAGATCAGAGAGAGAGAGAACAGATCAGAGAGAGAGAACAGATCAGAGAGAGAGAGAGAACAGATCAGAGAGAGAGAACAGATCAGAGAGAGAGAGAGAACAGATCAGAGAGAGAGAGAGAGAACAGAGAGAGAGAGAACAGATCAGAGAGAGAGAACAAATCAGAGAGAGAGAACAGATCAGAGAGAGAGAGAACAGATCAGAGAGAGAGAGAACAAAGAGAGAGAGAGAACAGATCAGAGAGAGAGAGAGAACAGATCAGAGAGAGAGAGAACAGAGAGAGAGAGAACAGATCAGAGAGGGAGAGAACAGATCAGAGAGAGAGAGAACAGATCAGAGAGAGAGAGAGAACAGATCAGAGAGAGAGAGAACAGGTCAGAGAGAGAGAACAGATCAGAGAGAGAGAACAGATCAGAGAGAGAGAGAGAACAGATCAGGGAGAGAGAGAGAACAGATCAGAGAGAGAGAGAACAGAGAGAGAGAGAACAGATCAGAGAGAGAGAACAAATCAGAGAGAGAGAACAGATCAGAGAGAGAGAGAACAGATCAGAGAGAGAGAGAACAGATCAGAGAGAGAGAGAACAGAGAGAGAGAGAACAGATCAGAGAGAGAGAGAGAACAGATCAGAGAGGGAGAGAGAACAGATCAGAGAGGGAGAGAACAGATCAGAGAGAGAGAGAGAACAGATCAGAGAGAGAGAGAACAGATCAGAGAGAGAGAACAGATCAGAGAGAGAGAACAGATCAGAGAGAGAGAGAGAACAGATCAGAGAGAGAGAGAACAGATCAGAGAGAGAGAACAGATCAGAGAGAGAGAGAGAACAGATCAGAGAGAGAGAATAGATCAGAGAGAGAGAGAGAACAGATCAGAGAGAGAGAGAGAGAACAGAGAGAGAGAGAACAGATCAGAGAGAGAGAACAAATCAGAGAGAGAGAACAGATCAGAGAGAGAGAGAACAGATCAGAGAGAGAGAGAACAAAGAGAGAGAGAGAACAGATCAGAGAGAGAGAGAGAACAGATCAGAGAGAGAGAGAACAGAGAGAGAGAGAACAGATCAGAGAGGGAGAGAACAGATCAGAGAGAGAGAGAACAGATCAGAGAGAGAGAGAGAACAGATCAGAGAGAGAGAGAACAGGTCAGAGAGAGAGAACAGATCAGAGAGAGAGAACAGATCAGAGAGAGAGAGAGAACAGATCAGAGAGAGCGAGAACAGATCAGAGAGAGAGAACAGATCCGAGAGAGAGAGAGAACAGATCAGAGAGAGAGAACAGATCAGAGAGAGAGAACGGATCAGAGAGAGAGAACAGATCAGAGAGAGAGAACAGATCAGAGAGAGAGAGAGAACCGATCAGAGAGACAACAGATCAGAGAGAGAGAACAGATCAGTGAGAGAGAACAGTTCAGAGAGAGAGAGAGAACAGATCAGAGAGAGAGAACAGATCAGAGAGAGAGAACAGATCAGAGAGAGAGAGAACAGATCAGAGAGAGAGAGAACAGATCAGAGAGAGAGAGAACAGATCAGAGAGAGAGAGAGAACAGATCAGAGAGAGAGAGAACAGATCAGAGAGAGAGAGAGAACAGATCAGAGAGAGAGAGAGAACAGATCAGAGAGAGAGAGACCAGATCAGAGAGAGAGAGAGAACAGATCAGAGAGAGAGAGAGAACAGATCAGAGAGAGAGAGAACAGATCAGAGTGAGAGAACAGATCAGAGAGAGAGAGAGAACAGATCAGAGAGAGAGAACAGATCAGAGAGAGAGAGAATAGATCAGAGAGAGAGAACAGATCAGAGAGAGAGAACAGATCAGAGAGAGAGAGAGAACAGATCAGAGAGAGAACAGATCAGAGAGAGAGAGAGAACAGATCAGAGAGAGAGAGAGAACAGATCAGAGAGAGAGAACAGATCAGAGAGAGAGAACAGATGAGAGAGAGAGAACAGATCAGAGAGAGAGAACAGATCAGAGAGAGAGAGAGAACAGATCAGAGAGAGAGAACAGATGAGAGAGAGAGAACAGATCAGAGAGAGAGAACAGATCAGAGAGAGAGAACAGATCAGAGAGAGAGAACAGATCAGAGAGAGAGAACAGATGAGAGAGAGAGAACAGATCAGAGAGAGAGAACAGATGAGAGAGAGAGAACAGATCAGAGAGAGAGAACAGATCAGAGAGAGAGAGAGAACAGATCAGAGAGAGAGAACAGATGAGAGAGAGAGAACAGATCAGAGAGAGAGAACAGATCAGAGAGAGAGAGAGAACAGATCAGAGAGAGAGAGAACAGATCAGAGAGAGAGAGAACAGATCAGAGAGAGAGAGAGAACAGATCAGAGAGAGAGAGAACAGATCAGAGAGAGAGAGAACAGATCAGAGCGAGAGAGAGAGAACAGATCAGAGAGAGAGAGAGAACAGATCAGAGAGAGAGAGAGAACAGATCAGAGCGAGAGAGAGAACAGATCAGAGAGAGAGAGAGAACAGATCAGAGAGAGAGAGAACAGAGAGAGAGAGAACAGATCAGAGAGAGAGAACAGATCAGAGAGAGAGAGAACAGAGAGAGAGAGAACAGATCAGAGAGAGAGAGAGAACAGATCAGGGAGAGAGAGAGAACAGATCAGAGAGAGAGAGAGAGAACAGAGAGAGAGAGAACAGATCAGAGAGAGAGAACAAATCAGAGAGAGAGAACAGATCAGAGAGAGAGAGAACAGATCAGAGAGAGAGAGAACAGATCAGAGAGAGAGAGAACAGAGAGAGAGAGAACAGATCAGAGAGAGAGAGAGAACAGATCAGAGAGGGAGAGAACAGATCAGAGAGAGAGAGAGAACAGATCAGAGAGAGAGAGAACAGATCAGAGAGAGAGAACAGATCAGAGAGAGAGAACAGATCAGAGAGAGAGAGAGAACAGATCAGAGAGAGAGAGAACAGATCAGAGAGAGAGAACAGATCAGAGAGAGAGAGAGAACAGATCAGAGAGAGAGAACAGATCAGAGAGAGAGAGAGAACAGATCAGAGAGAGAGAACAGATCAGAGAGAGAGAACAGATCAGAGAGAGAGAGAACAGATCAGAGAGAGAGAGAACAAAGAGAGAGAGAGAACAGATCAGAGAGAGAGAGAACAGATCAGAGAGAGAGAGAACAGAGAGAGAGAGAACAGATCAGAGAGGGAGAGAACAGATCAGAGAGAGAGAGAACAGATCAGAGAGAGAGAGAACAGATCAGAGAGAGAGAGAACAGATCAGAGAGAGAGAACAGATCAGAGAGAGAGAACAGATCAGAGAGAGAGAGAGAACAGATCAGAGAGAGCGAGATCAGATCAGAGAGAGAGAGAACAGATCAGAGAGAGAGAACAGATCCGAGAGAGAGAGAGAACAGATCAGAGAGAGAGAACAGATCAGAGAGAGAGAACGGATCAGAGAGAGAGAACAGATCAGAGAGAGAGAACAGATCAGAGAGAGAGAGAGAACCGATCAGAGAGACAACAGATCAGAGAGAGAGAACAGATCAGTGAGAGAGAACAGTACAGAGAGAGAGAGAGAACAGATCAGAGAGAGAGAACAGATCAGAGAGAGAGAACAGATCAGAGAGAGAGAGAACAGATCAGAGAGAGATAGAACAGATCAGAGAGAGAGAGAACAGATCAGAGAGAGAGAGAGAACAGATCAGAGAGAGAGAGAACAGATCAGAGAGAGAGAGAGAACAGATCAGAGAGAGAGAGAGAACAGATCAGAGAGAGAGAGACCAGATCAGAGAGAGAGAGAGAACAGATCAGAGAGAGAGAGAGAACAGATCAGAGAGAGAGAGAACAGATCAGAGTGAGAGAACAGATCAGAGAGAGAGAGAGAACAGATCAGAGAGAGAGAACAGATCAGAGTGAGAGAACAGATCAGAGAGAGAGAGAGAACAGATCAGAGAGAGAGAACAGATCAGAGAGAGAGAGAATAGATCAGAGAGAGAGAACAGATCAGAGAGAGAGAACAGATCAGAGAAAGAGAGAGAACAGATCAGAGAGAGAACAGATCAGAGAGAGAGAGAGAACAGATCAGAGAGAGAGAGAGAACAGATCAGAGAGAGAACAGATCAGAGAGAGAGAACAGATCAGAGAGAGAGAACAGATCAGAGAGAGAGAACAGATGAGAGAGAGAGAACAGATCAGAGAGAGAGAACAGATCAGAGAGAGAGAGAGAACAGATCAGAGAGAGAGAACAGATGAGAGAGAGAGAACAGATCAGAGAGAGAGAACAGATCAGAGAGAGAGAGAATAGATCAGAGAGAGAGAACAGATCAGAGAGAGAGAACAGATCAGAGAGAGAGAGAGAACAGATCAGAGAGAGAACAGATCAGAGAGAGAGAGAGAACAGATCAGAGAGAGAGAGAGAACAGATCAGAGAGAGAGAACAGATCAGAGAGAGAGAACAGATGAGAGAGAGAGAACAGATCAGAGAGAGAGAACAGATCAGAGAGAGAGAGAGAACAGATCAGAGAGAGAGAACAGATGAGAGAGAGAGAACAGATCAGAGAGAGAGAACAGATCAGAGAGAGAGAACAGATCAGAGAGAGAGAACAGATCAGAGAGAGAGAACAGATGAGAGAGAGAGAACAGATCAGAGAGAGAGAACAGATGAGAGAGAGAGAACAGATCAGAGAGAGAGAACAGATCAGAGAGAGAGAGAGAACAGATCAGAGAGAGAGAACAGATGAGAGAGAGAGAACAGATCAGAGAGAGAGAACAGATCAGAGAGAGAGAGAGAACAGATCAGAGAGAGAGAGAACAGATCAGAGAGAGAGAGAACAGATCAGAGAGAGAGAGAGAACAGATCAGAGAGAGAGAGAACAGATCAGAGAGAGAGAGAGAACAGATCAGAGCGAGAGAGAGAGAACAGATCAGAGAGAGAGAGAGAACAGATCAGAGAGAGAGAGAGAACAGATCAGAGCGAGAGAGAGAACAGATCAGAGAGAGAGAGAGAACAGATCAGAGAGAGAGAGAACAGAGAGAGAGAGAACAGATCAGAGAGAGAGAACAGATCAGAGAGAGAGAGAACAGAGAGAGAGAGAACAGATCAGAGAGAGAGAGAGAACAGATCAGGGAGAGAGAGAGAACAGATCAGAGAGAGAGAGAGAGAACAGAGAGAGAGAGAACAGATCAGAGAGAGAGAACAAATCAGAGAGAGAGAACAGATCAGAGAGAGAGAGAACAGATCAGAGAGAGAGAGAACAGATCAGAGAGAGAGAGAACAGAGAGAGAGAGAACAGATCAGAGAGAGAGAGAGAACAGATCAGAGAGGGAGAGAACAGATCAGAGAGAGAGAGAGAACAGATCAGAGAGAGAGAGAACAGATCAGAGAGAGAGAACAGATCAGAGAGAGAGAACAGATCAGAGAGAGAGAGAGAACAGATCAGAGAGAGAGAGAACAGATCAGAGAGAGAGAACAGATCAGAGAGAGAGAGAGAACAGATCAGAGAGAGAGAACAGATCAGAGAGAGAGAGAGAACAGATCAGAGAGAGAGAACAGATCAGAGAGAGAGAACAGATCAGAGAGAGAGAGAACAGATCAGAGAGAGAGAGAACAAAGAGAGAGAGAGAACAGATCAGAGAGAGAGAGAGAACAGATCAGAGAGAGAGAGAACAGAGAGAGAGAGAACAGATCAGAGAGGGAGAGAACAGATCAGAGAGAGAGAGAACAGATCAGAGAGAGAGAGAACAGATCAGAGAGAGAGAGAACAGATCAGAGAGAGAGAACAGATCAGAGAGAGAGAACAGATCAGAGAGAGAGAGAGAACAGATCAGAGAGAGCGAGATCAGATCAGAGAGAGAGAGAACAGATCAGAGAGAGAGAACAGATCCGAGAGAGAGAGAGAACAGATCAGAGAGAGAGAACAGATCAGAGAGAGAGAACAGATCAGAGAGAGAGAACAGATCCGAGAGAGAGAGAGAACAGATCAGAGAGAGAGAACAGATCAGAGAGAGAGAACAGATCAGAGAGAGAGAACAGATCAGAGAGAGAGAACAGATCAGAGAGTGAGAGAGAACAGATCAGAGAGAGAGAACAGATCAGAGAGAGAGAACAGATCAGAGAGAGAGAGAGAACAGATCAGAGAGAGAGAGAGAACAGATCAGAGAGAGAGAGAGAACAGATCAGAGAGAGAGAACAGATCAGAGAGAGCGAGATCAGATCAGAGAGAGAGAGAACAGATCAGAGAGAGAGAACAGATCAGAGAGAGAGAACAGATCAGAGAGAGAGAGAACAGATCAGAGAGAGATAGAACCGATCAGAGAGAGAGAGAACCGATCAGAGAGACAACAGATCAGAGAGAGAGAACAGATCAGTGAGAGAGAACAGTACAGAGAGAGAGAGAGAACAGATCAGAGAGAGAGAACAGATCAGAGAGAGAGAACAGATCAGAGAGAGAGAGAACAGATCAGAGAGAGATAGAACAGATCAGAGAGAGAGAGAACAGATCAGAGAGAGAGAGAGAACAGATCAGAGAGAGAGAGAACAGATCAGAGAGAGAGAGAGAACAGATCAGAGAGAGAGAGAGAACAGATCAGAGAGAGAGAGACCAGATCAGAGAGAGAGAGAGAACAGATCAGAGAGAGAGAGAGAACAGATCAGAGAGAGAGAGAACAGATCAGAGTGAGAGAACAGATCAGAGAGAGAGAGAGAACAGATCAGAGAGAGAGAACAGATCAGAGTGAGAGAACAGATCAGAGAGAGAGAGAGAACAGATCAGAGAGAGAGAACAGATCAGAGAGAGAGAGAATAGATCAGAGAGAGAGAACAGATCAGAGAGAGAGAACAGATCAGAGAGAGAGAGAGAACAGATCAGAGAGAGAACAGATCAGAGAGAGAGAGAGAACAGATCAGAGAGAGAGAGAGAACAGATCAGAGAGAGAACAGATCAGAGAGAGAGAACAGATCAGAGAGAGAGAACAGATCAGAGAGAGAGAACAGATGAGAGAGAGAGAACAGATCAGAGAGAGAGAACAGATCAGAGAGAGAGAGAGAACAGATCAGAGAGAGAGAACAGATGAGAGAGAGAGAACAGATCAGAGAGAGAGAACAGATCAGAGAGAGAGAGAGAACAGATCAGAGAGAGAGAACAGATGAGAGAGAGAGAACAGATCAGAGAGAGAGAACAGATCAGAGAGAGAGAGAACAGATCAGAGAGAGAGAGAGAACAGATCAGAGAGAGAGAGAGAACAGATCAGAGAGAGAGAGAACAGAGAGAGAGAGAACAGATCAGAGAGAGAGAACAGATCAGAGAGAGAGAGAACAGAGAGAGAGAGAACAGATCAGAGAGAGAGAGAGAACAGATCAGAGAGAGAGAACAGATCAGAGAGAGAGAGAACAGAGAGAGAGAGAACAGATCAGAGAGAGAGAGAGAACAGATCAGAGAGAGAGAATAGATCAGGGAGAGAGAGAGAACAGATCAGAGAGAGAGAGAGAACAGAGAGAGAGAGAACAGATCAGAGAGAGAGAACAAATCAGAGAGAGAGAACAGATCAGAGAGACAGAGAACAGATCAGAGAGAGAGAGAACAGATCAGAGAGAGAGAGAGAACAGATCAGAGAGAGAGAGAACAGGTCAGATAGAGAGAGAACAGATCAGAGAGAGAGAGAACAGATCAGAGAGAGAGAGAACAGATCAGAGAGAGAGAGAACAGATCAGAGAGAGAGAACAGATGAGAGAGAGAGAACAGATCAGAGAGAGAGTACACATCAGAGAGAGAGAGAACAGATCAGAGAGAGAGAACAGATCAGAGAGAGAGAACAGATCAGAGAGAGAGAGAGAACAGATCAGAGAGAGAGAGAACAGATCAGAGAGAGAGAGAACAGATCAGAGAGAGAGAGAGAACAGATCAGAGAGAGAGAGAACAGATCACAGAGAGAGAGAGAACAGATCAGAGCGAGAGAGAGAACAGATCAGAGAGAGAGAGAGAACAGATCAGAGAGAGAGAGAGAACAGATCAGAGCGAGAGAGAGAACAGATCAGAGAGAGAGAGAGAACAGATCAGAGAGAGAGAGAACAGAGAGAGAGAGAACAGATCAGAGAGAGAGAACAGATCAGAGAGAGAGAGAACAGAGAGAGAGAGAACAGATCAGAGAGAGAGAGAGAACAGATCAGGGAGAGAGAGAGAACAGATCAGAGAGAGAGAGAGAGAACAGATCAGAGAGAGAACAGAACAGAGAGAGAGAACAAATCAGAGAGAGAGAACAGATCAGAGAGAGAGAGAACAGATCAGAGAGAGAGAGAACAGAGAGAGAGAGAACAGATCAGAGAGAGAGAGAGAACAGATCAGAGAGGGAGAGAACAGATCAGAGAGAGAGAGAGAACAGATCAGAGAGAGAGAGAACAGATCAGAGAGAGAGAACAGATCAGAGAGAGAGAACAGATCAGAGAGAGAGAGAGAACAGATCAGAGAGAGAGAACAGATCAGAGAGAGAGAGAGAACAGATAAGAGAGAGAGAGAACAGATCAGAGAGAGAGAACAGATCAGAGAGAGAGAGAGAACAGATCAGAGAGAGAGAACAGATCAGAGAGAGAGAGAGAACAGATCAGAGAGAGAGAGAGAGAACAGAGAGAGAGAGAACAGATCAGAGAGAGAGAACAAATCAGAGAGAGAGAACAGATCAGAGAGAGAGAGAACAGATCAGAGAGAGAGAGAACAAAGAGAGAGTGAGAACAGATCAGAGAGAGAGAGAGAACAGATCAGAGAGAGAGAGAACAGAGAGAGAGAGAACAGATCAGAGAGGGAGAGAACAGATCAGAGAGAGAGAGAACAGATCAGAGAGAGAGAGAGAACAGATCAGAGAGAGAGAGAACAGATCAGAGAGAGAGAACAGATCAGAGAGAGAGAACAGATCAGAGAGAGAGAGAGAACAGATCAGAGAGAGCGAGAACAGATCAGAGAGAGAGAACAGATCCGAGAGAGAGAGAGAACAGATCAGAGAGAGAGAACAGATCAGAGAGAGAGAACGGATCAGAGAGAGAGAACAGATCAGAGAGAGAGAACAGATCAGAGAGAGAGAACAGATCAGAGAGAGAGAGAGAGCCGATCAGAGAGACAACAGATCAGAGAGAGAGAACAGATCAGAGAGAGAGAACAGATCAGAGAGAGAGAACAGATCAGAGAGAGAGAGAGAACAGATCAGAGAGAGAGAGAACAGATCAGAGAGAGAGAGAACAGATCAGAGAGAGAGAGAACAGATCAGAGAGAGAGAGAGAACAGATCAGAGAGAGAGAGAACAGATCAGAGAGAGAGAGAGAACAGATCAGAGAGAGAGAGAGAACAGATCAGAGAGAGAGAGACCAGATCAGAGAGAGAGAGAGAACAGATCAGAGAGAGAGAGAGAACAGATCAGAGAGAGAGAGAACAGATCAGAGTGAGAGAACAGATCAGAGAGAGAGAGAGAACAGATCAGAGAGAGAGAACAGATCAGAGAGAGAGAGAACAGACCAGAGGGAGAGAACAGATCAGAGAGAGAGAGAGAACAGATCAGAGAGAGAGAGAGAACAGATCAGAGAGAGAGAGAGAACAGATCAGAGAGAGAGAACAGATCAGAGAGAGAGAGAGAACAGATCAGAGAGAGAGAGAACAGAGAGAGAGAGAACAGATCAGAGAGGGAGAGAACAGATCAGAGAGAGAGAGAACAGATCAGAGAGAGAGAGAACAGATCAGAGAGAGAGAGAACAGATCAGAGAGAGAGAACAGATCAGAGAGAGAGAACAGATCAGAGAGAGAGAGAGAACAGATCAGAGAGAGCGAGATCAGATCAGAGAGAGAGAGAACAGATCAGAGAGAGAGAACAGATCCGAGAGAGAGAGAGAACAGATCAGAGAGAGAGAACAGATCAGAGAGAGAGAACAGATCAGAGAGAGAGAACAGATCCGAGAGAGAGAGAGAACAGATCAGAGAGAGAGAACAGATCAGAGAGAGAGAACAGATCAGAGAGAGAGAACAGATCAGAGAGAGAGAACAGATCAGAGAGAGAGAGAACAGATCAGAGAGAGAGAGAGAACAGATCAGAGAGAGAGAGAGAACAGATCAGAGAGAGAGAGAACAGAGAGAGAGAGAACAGATCAGAGAGAGAGAACAGATCAGAGAGAGAGAGAACAGAGAGAGAGAGAACAGATCAGAGAGAGAGAGAGAACAGATCAGAGAGAGAGAACAGATCAGAGAGAGAGAGAACAGAGAGAGAGAGAACAGATCAGAGAGAGAGAGAGAACAGATCAGAGAGAGAGAATAGATCAGGGAGAGAGAGAGAACAGATCAGAGAGAGAGAGAGAACAGAGAGAGAGAGAACAGATCAGAGAGAGAGAACAAATCAGAGAGAGAGAACAGATCAGAGAGACAGAGAACAGATCAGAGAGAGAGAGAACAGATCAGAGAGAGAGAGAGAACAGATCAGAGAGAGAGAGAACAGGTCAGATAGAGAGAGAACAGATCAGAGAGAGAGAGAACAGATCAGAGAGAGAGAGAACAGATCAGAGAGAGAGAGAACAGATCAGAGAGAGAGAACAGATGAGAGAGAGAGAACAGATCAGAGAGAGAGTACACATCAGAGAGAGAGAGAACAGATCAGAGAGAGAGAACAGATCAGAGAGAGAGAACAGATCAGAGAGAGAGAGAGAACAGATCAGAGAGAGAGAGAACAGATCAGAGAGAGAGAGAACAGATCAGAGAGAGAGAGAGAACAGATCAGAGAGAGAGAGAACAGATCACAGAGAGAGAGAGAACAGATCAGAGCGAGAGAGAGAACAGATCAGAGAGAGAGAGAGAACAGATCAGAGAGAGAGAGAGAACAGATCAGAGCGAGAGAGAGAACAGATCAGAGAGAGAGAGAGAACAGATCAGAGAGAGAGAGAACAGAGAGAGAGAGAACAGATCAGAGAGAGAGAACAGATCAGAGAGAGAGAGAACAGAGAGAGAGAGAACAGATCAGAGAGAGAGAGAGAACAGATCAGGGAGAGAGAGAGAACAGATCAGAGAGAGAGAGAGAGAACAGATCAGAGAGAGAACAGAACAGAGAGAGAGAACAAATCAGAGAGAGAGAACAGATCAGAGAGAGAGAGAACAGATCAGAGAGAGAGAGAACAGAGAGAGAGAGAACAGATCAGAGAGAGAGAGAGAACAGATCAGAGAGGGAGAGAACAGATCAGAGAGAGAGAGAGAACAGATCAGAGAGAGAGAGAACAGATCAGAGAGAGAGAACAGATCAGAGAGAGAGAACAGATCAGAGAGAGAGAGAGAACAGATCAGAGAGAGAGAACAGATCAGAGAGAGAGAGAGAACAGATAAGAGAGAGAGAGAACAGATCAGAGAGAGAGAACAGATCAGAGAGAGAGAGAGAACAGATCAGAGAGAGAGAACAGATCAGAGAGAGAGAGAGAACAGATCAGAGAGAGAGAGAGAGAACAGAGAGAGAGAGAACAGATCAGAGAGAGAGAACAAATCAGAGAGAGAGAACAGATCAGAGAGAGAGAGAACAGATCAGAGAGAGAGAGAACAAAGAGAGAGAGAGAACAGATCAGAGAGAGAGAGAGAACAGATCAGAGAGAGAGAGAACAGAGAGAGAGAGAACAGATCAGAGAGGGAGAGAACAGATCAGAGAGAGAGAGAACAGATCAGAGAGAGAGAGAGAACAGATCAGAGAGAGAGAGAACAGATCAGAGAGAGAGAACAGATCAGAGAGAGAGAACAGATCAGAGAGAGAGAGAGAACAGATCAGAGAGAGCGAGAACAGATCAGAGAGAGAGAACAGATCCGAGAGAGAGAGAGAACAGATCAGAGAGAGAGAACAGATCAGAGAGAGAGAACGGATCAGAGAGAGAGAACAGATCAGAGAGAGAGAACAGATCAGAGAGAGAGAACAGATCAGAGAGAGAGAGAGAGCCGATCAGAGAGAGAGAACAGATCAGAGAGAGAGAACAGATCAGAGAGAGAGAACAGATCAGAGAGAGAGAACAGATCAGAGAGAGAGAGAGAACAGATCAGAGAGAGAGAGAACAGATCAGAGAGAGAGAGAACAGATCAGAGAGAGAGAGAACAGATCAGAGAGAGAGAGAGAACAGATCAGAGAGAGAGAGAACAGATCAGAGAGAGAGAGAGAACAGATCAGAGAGAGAGAGAGAACAGATCAGAGAGAGAGAGACCAGATCAGAGAGAGAGAGAGAACAGATCAGAGAGAGAGAGAGAACAGATCAGAGAGAGAGAGAACAGATCAGAGTGAGAGAACAGATCAGAGAGAGAGAGAGAACAGATCAGAGAGAGAGAACAGATCAGAGAGAGAGAGAACAGACCAGAGGGAGAGAACAGATCAGAGAGAGAGAGAGAACAGATCAGAGAGAGAGAGAGAACAGATCAGAGAGAGAGAGAGAACAGATCAGAGAGAGAGAACAGATCAGAGAGAGAGAACAGATCAGAGAGAGAGAGAGAACAGATCAGAGAGAGAGAGAGAACAGATCAGAGAGAGAGAACAGATCAGAGAGAGAGAGAGAACAGATCAGAGAGAGAGAGAGAACAGATCAGAGAGAGAGAGAACAGATCAGAGAGAGAGAGAACAGATCAGAGAGAGAGAACAGATCAGAGAGAGGGAACAGATCAGAGAGAGAGAGAGAACAGATCAGAGAGAGAGAGAACAGATCAGAGAGAGAGAACAGATCAGAGAGAGAGAGAGAACAGATCAGAGAGAGAGAGAGAACAGATCAGAGAGAGAGAGAACAGATCAGAGAGAGAGAGAACAGATCAGAGAGAGAGAACAGATCAGAGAGAGAGAACAAATCAGAGAGAGAGAGAGAACAGATCAGAGAGAGAGAACAGATCAGAGAGAGAGAGAGAACAGATCAGAGAGAGAGAGAGAACAGAGAGAGAGAGAACAGATCAGAGAGAGAGAACAGATCAGAGAGAGAGAACAGATCAGAGAGAGAGAACAAATCAGAGAGAGAGAACAGATCAGAGAGAGAGAGAACAAAGAGAGAGAGAGAACAGATCAGAGAGAGAGAGAGAACAGATCAGAGAGAGAGAGAACAGAGAGAGAGAGAACAGATCAGAGAGGGAGAGAACAGATCAGAGAGAGAGAGAACAGATCAGAGAGAGAGAGAGAACATATCAGAGAGAGAGAGAACAGATCAGAGAGAGAGAACAGATCAGAGAGAGAGAACAGATCAGAGAGAGAGAGAGAACAGATCAGAGAGAGAGAGAACAGATCAGAGAGAGAGAACAGATCCGAGAGAGAGAGAGAACAGATCAGAGAGAGAGAACAGATCAGAGAGAGAGAACGGATCAGAGAGATAGAACAGATCAGAGAGAGCGAACAGATCAGAGAGAGAGAGAGAGAGAACCGATCAGAGAGACAACAGATCAGAGAGAGAGAACAGATCAGTGAGAGAGAACAGTTCAGAGAGAGAGAGAGAACAGATCAGAGAGAGAGAACAGATCAGAGAGAGAGAACAGATCAGAGAGAGAGAGAGAACAGATCAGAGAGAGAGAGAACATATCAGAGAGAGAGAGAACAGATCAGAGAGAGAGAGAACAGATCAGAGAGAGAGAGAGAACAGATCAGAGAGAGAGAGAACAGATCAGAGAGAGAGAGAGAACAGATCAGAGAGAGAGAGAGAACAGATCAGAGAGAGAGAGACCAGATCAGAGAGAGAGAGAGAACAGATCAGAGAGAGAGAGAGAACAGATCAGAGAGAGAGAACAGATCAGAGAGAGAGAGAACAGACCAGAGAGAGAGAACAGATCAGAGAGAGAGAGAGAACAGATCAGAGAGAGAGAGAGAACAGATCAGAGAGAGAGAGAACAGATCAGAGTGAGAGAACAGATCAGAGAGAGAGAGAGAACAGATCAGAGAGAGAGAGAGAACAGATCAGAGAGAGAGAACAGATCAGAGAGAGAGAGAACAGATCAGATAGAGAGAGAGAACAGATCAGAGAGAGAGAGAGAACAGATCAGAGAGAGAGAGAGAACAGATCAGAGAGAGAGAACAGATCAGAGAGAGAGAACAGATCAGAGAGAGAGAGAGAACAGATCAGAGAGAGAGAGAGAACAGATCAGAGAGAGAGAGAACAGATCAGAGAGAGAGAACAGATCAGAGAGAGAGAGAGAACAGATCAGAGAGAGAGAGAACAGATCAGAGAAAGAGAGAGAACAGATCAGAGAGAGAGAGAGAACAGATCAGAGAGAGAGAACAGATCAGAGAGAGAGAGAGAACAGATCAGAGAGAGAGAGAGAACAGATCAGAGAGAGAGAACAGATCAGAGAGAGAGAACAGATCAGAGAGAGAGAGAGAACAGATCAGAGAGAGAGAGAGAACAGATCAGAGAGAGAGAGAACAGATCAGAGAGAGAGAACAGATCAGAGAGAGAGAGAGAACAGATCAGAGAGAGAGAGAACAGATCAGAGAGAGAGAACAGATCAGAGAGAGAGAGAGAACAGATCAGAGAGAGAGAGAACAGATCAGAGAGAGAGAGAACAGATCAGAGAGAGAGAACAGATCAGAGAGAGAGAACAGATCAGAGAGAGAGAGAGAACAGATCAGAGAGAGAGAGAGAACAGATCAGAGAGAGAGAGAACAGATCAGAGAGAGAGAACAGATCAGAGAGAGAGAGAGAGAACAGATCAGAGAGAGAGAGAGAACAGATCAGAGAGAGAGAGAACAGATCAGAGAGAGAGAGAACAGATCAGAGAGAGAGAACAGATCAGAGAGAGAGAGAGAACAGATCAGAGAGAGAGAGAACAGATCAGAGAGAGAGAGAACAGATCAGAGAGAGAGAGAACAGATCAGAGAGAGAGAACAGATCAGAGAGAGAGAACAAATCAGAGAGAGAGAGAGAACAGATCAGAGAGAGAGAACAGATCAGAGAGAGAGAACAGATCAGAGAGAGAGAGAACAGATCAGAGAGAGAGAGAACAGATCAGAGAGAGAGAGAACAGATCAGAGAGAGAGAACATATCAGAGAGAGAGAGAGAACAGATCAGAGAGAGAGATCAGATCAGAGAGAGAGAGAGAACAGATCAGAGAGAGAGAGAACAGATCAGAGAGAGAGAGAACAGATCAGAGAGAGAGAACAGATCAGAGAGAGAGAACAGATCAGAGAGAGAGAACAGATCAGAGAGAGAGAGAACAGATCAGAGAGAGAGAGAACAGATCAGAGAGAGAGAGAACAGATCAGAGAGAGAGAACAGATCAGAGAGAGAGAACAGATCAGAGAGAGAGAACAGATCAGAGAGAGAGAGAGAACAGATCAGAGAGAGAGAGAACAGATCAGAGAGAGAGAACAGATCAGAGAGAGAGAACAGATCAGAGAGAGAGAGAGAACAGATCAGAGAGAGAGAGAACAGATCAGAGAGAGAGAACAGATCAGAGAGAGAGAGAGAACAGATCAGAGAGAGAGAACAGATCAGAGAGAGAGAGAACAGATCAGAGAGAGAGAGAGAACAGATCAGAGAGAGAGAGAGAACAGATCAGAGAGAGAGAACAGATCAGAGAGAGAGAATAGATCAGAGAGAGAGAGAGAACAGATCAGAGAGAGAGAGAACAGATCAGAGAGAGAGAACAAATCAGAGAGAGAGAGAGAACAGATCAGAGAAAGAGAGAGAACAGATCAGAGAGAGAGAGAACAGATCAGAGAGAGAGAACAGATCAGAGAGAGAGAGAGAACAGATCAGAGAAAGAGAGAGAACAGATCAGAGAGAGAGAGAGAACAGATCAGAGAGAGAGAACAGATCAGAGAGAGAGAGAGAACAGATCAGAGAGAGAGAGAGAACAGATCAGAGAGAGAGAGAACAGATCAGAGAGAGAGAACAGATCAGAGAGAGAGAGAACAGATCAGAGAGAGAGAGAGAACAGATCAGAGAGAGAGAACAGATCAGAGAGAGAGAGAACAGATCAGAGAGAGAGAACAAATCAGAGAGAGAGAACAGATCAGAGAGAGAGAACAGATCAGAGAGAGAGTGAACAGATCAGAGAGAGAGAACAGATCAGAGAGAGAGAACAGATCAGAGAGAGAGAGAGAACAGATCAGAGAGAGAGAGAGAACAGATCAGAGAGAGAGAGAGCACAGATCAGAGAGAGAGAACAGATCAGAGAGAGAGAACAGATCAGAGAGAGAGAGAACAGATCAGAGAGAGAGAGAACAGATCAGAGAGAGAGAGAACAGATCAGAGAGAGAGAACAGATCAGAGAGAACAGATCAGAGAGAGAGAACAGATCAGAGAGAGAGAACTGATCAGAGAGAGAGAGAGAACAGATCAGAGAGAGAGAGAGAACAGATCAGAGAGAGAGAGAGAACAGATCAGAGAGAGAGAGAGAACAGATCAGAGAGAGAGAGAACAGATCAGAGAGAGAGAGAGAACAGATCAGAGAGAGAGAGAGAACAGATCAGAGAGAGAGAGAGAACAGATCAGAGAGAGAGAGAACAGATCAGAGAGAGAGAGAGAACAGATCAGAGAGAGAGAGAGAACAGATCAGAGAGAGAGAGAACAGATCAGAGAGAGAGAGAGAACAGATCAGAGAGAGAGAGAGAACAGATCAGAGAGAGAGAGAACAGATCAGAGAGAGAGAGAACAGATCAGAGAGAGAGAGAACAGATCAGAGAGAGAGAACAGATCAGAGAGAGAGAGAGAACAGATCAGAGAGAGAGAACAGATCAGAGAGAGAGAACAGATCAGAGAGAGAGAGAACAGATCAGAGAGAGAGAGAACAGATCAGAGAGAGAGAGAACAGATCAGAGAGAGAGAACGGACAGAGAGAGAGAACAGATCAGAGAGAGAGAGAACAGATCAGAGAGAGAGAGAACAGATCAGAGAGAAGAGAACAGATCAGAGAGAGAGAGAGAACAGATCAGAGAGAGAGAAGAACTGATCAGAGAGAGAGAACAGATCAGAGAGAGAGAACAGATCAGAGAGAGAGAGAGAACAGATCAGAGAGAGAGAACAGATCAGAGAGAGAGAACAGATCAGAGAGAGAGAACAGATCAGAGAGAGAGAGAACAGATCAGAGAGAGAGAACAGAGAGAGAGAACAGATCAGAGAGAGAGAACAGATCAGAGAGAGAGAACGGATCAGAGAGAGAGAACAGATCAGAGAGAGAGAGAGAACAGATCAGAGAGAGAGAGAACAGATCAGAGAGAGAGAGAACAGATCAGAGAGAGAGAACAGATCAGAGAGAGAGAACAGATCAGAGAGAGAGAACAGATCAGAGAGAGAGAACAGATCAGAGAGAGAGAGAGAACAGATCAGAGAGAGAGAGAACAGATCAGAGAGAGAGAGAACAGATCAGAGAGAGAGAGAACAGATCAGAGAGAGAGAGAGAACAGATCAGAGAGAGAGAGAACAGATCAGAGAGAGAGAACAGATCAGAGAGAGAGAGAACAGATCAGAGAGAGAGAGAACAGATCAGGAGAGAGAGAGAACAGATCAGAGAGAGAGAGAACAGATCAGAGAGAGAGAGAGAACAGATCAGAGAGAGAGAACAGATCAGAGAGAGAAGAACAGATCAGAGAGAGAGAACAGATCAGAGAGAGAGAGAACAGATCAGAGAGAGAGAACAGATCAGAGAGAGAGAGAGAACAGATCAGAGAGAGAGAGAGACAGATCAGAGAGAGAGAACAGATCAGAGAGAGAGAACAGATCAGAGAGAGAGAGAACAGATCAGAGAGAGAGAACAGATCAGAGAGAGAGAACAGATCAGAGAGAGAGAGAGAACAGATCAGAGAGAGAGAGAGAACAGATCAGAGAGAGAGAGAACAGATCAGAGAGAGAGAGAACAGATCAGAGAGAGAGAACAGATCAGAGAGAGAGAACAGATCAGAGAGAGAGGAGAACAGATCAGAGAGAGAGAGAGAACAGATCAGAGAGAGAGAGAACAGATCAGAGAGAGAGAACAGATCAGAGAGAGAGAGAGAACAGATCAGAGAGAGAGAGAACAGATCAGAGAGAGAGAGAGAACAGATCAGAGAGAGAGAACAGATCAGAGAGAGAGAGAGAACAGATCAGAGAGAGAGAGAGAACAGATCAGAGAGAGAGAGAACAGATCAGAGAGAGAGAACAGATCAGAGAGAGAGAACAGATCAGAGAGAGAGAGACAGATCAGAGAGAGAGAGAACAGATCAGAGAGAGAGAGAACAGATCAGAGAGAGAGAGAACAGATCAGAGAGAGAGAGAACAGATCAGAGAGAGAGAGAAACAGATCAGAGAGAGAGAGAACAGATCAGAGAGAGAGAGAACAGATCAGAGAGAGAGAACAGATCAGAGAGAGAGAACAGATCAGAGAGAGAGAGAGAACAGATCAGAGAGAGAGAACAGATCAGAGAGAGAGAGAACAGATCAGAGAGAGAGAGAGAACAGAGAGAGAGAGAACAGATCAGAGAGAGAGAACAGATCAGAGAGAGAGAGAACAGATCAGAGAGAGAGAACAGATCAGAGAGAGAGAACAGATCAGAGAGAGAGAACAGATCAGAGAGAGAGAGAGAACAGATCAGAGAGAGAGAACAGAGAGAGAGAACAGATCAGAGAGAGAGAACAGATCAGAGAGAGAGAACGGATCAGAGAGAGAGAACAGATCAGAGAGAGAGAGACAACAGATCAGAGAGAGAGAGAACAGATCAGAGAGAGAGAGAACAGATCAGAGAGAGAGAACAGGATCAGAGA